>NW_019154121.1:15458675-15751447 GCF_002288905.1 Enhydra lutris kenyoni
AAACTTTTTTTTAAAAAAGTTTTTTTTATTTTTTTAAATTTTCCACGATTTTAAGACCTTTGTGGGGAATTGTTATATTATAAACAACATTTTTTTTTTTTTTTTTTTTTTTTTTTTTTTTTTTTTTAAGTCTGGGGAATTACTTTAGTTTAACTTCCTTTAAGTTCTCTTGCTTTTGGTGTTCTGGTTTGGAAAGTTCAGTTGGTGAAAGGGAACCATATTGTTAGAGTGAAACACCTAAATCATGTCTGTTGGTAGACATTGGTCCATGGAAAAGAAATCAAGTCTCTGTGAAAATAAAATAATACTTTTAAAGGACCTATCCCAATCCCTTTTGTCAAGTATTTGAGTAAGATCATTCTTCAGCCCCATATAATGGGATTGATAATTATTTTGTAATCATAATAAACAGTTGGTTAATTACACACTGGTTGATGTAAGGCTCTCTCCTTAGAATTTTAGATATGGAAAGAATAATAGAGCCTTCTATTCTAGCCTTTCTCTGATGAACAGCACTCTCTGATGATGATAACATATGTGGAACCCTGACATATCATCAGATAGACCTGAGTTTCAAAACTAGGTGTACTACTCACTGGATGTACGATTTCTCTATGTCTCCGTTTCCTCATGGGTAAAGTGGTCCCAGTGAAACTACTGTCTTACATCCTGCTATGTCACTGTGAGAAATACAGTTTAAATGAGATGTATGCAGTGCTTAGTACTTTTGCATTCATCAAATAATTGATATTTTTATTTGACCTTGGGTTATTTTTACAGCTCTTTTACTGGTGGGGGGGCAGTGTATCATCTCTTCTAGAAGGACCTTCTTTCAATGTTAATTCTTTGGATAAATTGTTTATTTTTACTGTAAGCTTGATCATAGCTTCTCTTAGAGTTACTTTATGTGAAGTGTTTATATAAAATGTAGGAGCCATTGGTATATAGATAAAACATTCATAAAACAAAGTGGATTTATGAAAACTCATGAAAAACTGACACCAATGTTTTACTCAATCAACGAATATTCATTGAGCAACCAAAAAATGCTGCACAGTAGAGATGTAGCAATAAACAGCTCTTATCCCCCATGGTCTCAAAGTCGAAGGATGTAGTAGGTGACAGTATTAATTGCAGTGTTGATTTATGAAAAAAACATAAAATGAGGATTTAGTTGAATCTTTGAACGATGAAACTGGAATTTTAAATAACTGTTGGGGAAAAGATAGAGATGTCTTGGAGATAGAGATATTAATATGGAGCCTCCAAAAATGCATTTATTCCAATATTATCTATAAGTCTGAATATAAGGTTATCAGGATGAGTATTTTTCTGGAAAGATATTTATAATGGCAAAGTCTAAAACCATGTTTACATGTAGGCTGAACTTCATCATCTTCAAAAATAACATTTAAACTGTTTGTTCTTATTCTCCCAAATCTAGTAGTGGCTTAAAACATATTGAGTAACTTGAGCTTTGAAGGAGGAAGCCCCAAGTAATTTTATTTTGTCACTTAGCAATCTCTAGGGCCCCCGTTTGCTGCATCCTGGCTGTAATTCAGTTTAGTTAGCTGACTATATGACTTATGACTATAAATGTGAAATGTCTTTCTGTGCCAGGCTCTATGCCAGGCACTGTGAAAGGCATTAAAGGTACAAATATAAGTATGACACAGTTCCTTTCCTCCAGGAATTGCAAGTTTATTGAGGGAAATAAGCCTACTCCCTTCCCTAAAATATAGAAAACTCAGAGTCCCACCTGTTTCTCATAAGAGAAACCAAAGCACTGTTATTAAAAAAAGAGTTTTCCTATTTTATTAGTCCTCTTTTTGCCCCGGTCCATACACCATTATCACACAATGCTGCTTATAGGAATGGAATTTCCATGGAGAAAGAGGCCTTGTGAAAGCCTTTTCCCCCTGATGGTAGTTTTTGTGTTTTATCTGAAAATAGCCATCACGTTTACCTTTACTTAACTTTGTCTTCTCCACGTGTAAAGATCGAAGTTCAAATGTAATTCAGTGGCCGTCTATGTATTGTTTCTCTTTCCTCTATCTTGCCCGTAGCTGCATTACAAGGGTCTGCAGCATCTGTGAGTCCCCTTCCCTTCACTCTCTCTTTTCCAGTCACCATTTCTAAGGCAAAAATAAACAAACACGATGGAGTATTCATTATTTTCCATAATATTCTAAATGTTTAATGTAAAGTAAAATGTTCTCCACAGGTATTGCTTTTCTTTTCTTTTAAACTCAAAAGGAGTTGTTATTGAAATAGGATTTTGCCTTGGAGAAGTTCTCCCTCCCCTACCCCATATAGCCATTTGTTAATATAACAACTCATCTGAATCAAACCTTCAAGCCCCTAGGCCACATCAGGTGCCTTTAATACTTGTCTGATGGATTAGGATCGGGAAAAGTTCTTAAAAAATGTTATAAGTCCTGGAACTTTTTTTTTCTTTTTGTCCTGTGATTGTTTAGACATTGCACAAACAGTCCCACCCCTCAAAAGAAAGGAATTACTTGGCAGAAAGCAACCTCCCTTTTGTCTATATGGGAACTTGCCCCAAGAAAGAAGAATGAGAATAAGGAAGAGGTTAAAATATTAGAAAATAGAAGAGGATGGAAATAAAAGGAGGAAGGGATTCTTACTGAAGAAGTAAAGGGTAAGAAAAAAAAAATCAGCTTGTTTAAATATCCACAAAAGCAAGACACTATCCTAGGTGCTTTATAAGAATTATTTCTTCAGATCTCTGAAGTTATCAGACAAACAGAGAAAGCAGGGGATGGAGGGAAGGAAAAGGAACTAGAATGGGTTGATGGGAAGGGAAAGAAACTTCAAGAAAGAGGATGAAGAGGAAAGGAAAATGTGTTGCAGGCTTCTATCCTCCAGAGGGTGCTTATACAGTCTCCCAAGATCAGAGTATGTATCAGTACCTCTCTGGTGGACAGTTCCCTGAACTCTGGGATTCAACCAACCCATTGCAAGTTTGCTATTCCTGCCTAGAAAGTCTCTGACAGATAAGTGGTTTTGTTTGCTCATTTGTTTATTTGAACAAAGCCAAATTTGTTACATAAGAGTAGTGAATATATCTGTCATTATATTCATTAATAGATATATCACTATGTGTATTATTGTAGTTGATAGGATAGTTTTATGTATTTTGAATATTGCCAGTGTCTGGCTTTTTTGGTATGTTCTTTATTTTTTGTCTGAAAATGAGATATATATTTGTCAAAATAAATTTTAAAAACATAAAATCAGAAATAAATAATTTTAGAAAATACCATTGTCCCCGAAGCCTGGAGATTGAAACTGTTATTATTTTAGCATATATTTTCTTAGTTTTTTTGGTATTTTTTGTTGTTGGGGGTCGCATATAGCTTATTTTTAAAAATGTAGTTGGGGTCATAGTGAGTTTACTTTTGAATGTTTTAAATTTATATTAGGATTTGCATATATATATTAATAGCTGTATTCTACCTTTATCTTTGGATATTTAGGTTTTTCCCCTATATTTTCTACTATTAAAAATAAAATAAGATGCATATCTTGATAAATAAGTCTTTTTAGAATTTAGAATTTCTTACTTTGGGGAGTCTAGATCAAGAATTACTAAGACATATTTTAAATATTTTAAAACTCTGGATAATGGGTTATTACACTTATTTTAAAGACGGCTATGTAAATTTGCACTGCCACAAGTTACTTTATGTGTTATACCATTCTCCACTTTAAATTGTTTTCTTCTACTTTATGGACTTATAAATAAGAGGTAGTCTATTCTCCTGTGAATAAGGTTAAAACTCTGTTTGACTTTGAGTTTATAGGCGTCCCATGCCTATATTGGTGTGTTCCACTTTAAAATTATCTAACATGTAAAAAAATCCAAGGGTTCAAAATGGGTATATCGAGGTAACAGCTATTGATACTGTCAGGATGTTAGTCCCGTCACATACATACTCACCTGCTATCACGTGCCAAATACTGTTCTGTATGCTTTATAAATGTCAACTCACTTAATCCTCACAATAGAGGTGGATATGAAAGTTATCTCCATGTTAGACATGAGGAGACTGAAGCATACAGACTTTAAGTAACCTGTTTAAAGTCACAAAGCTTTTTAAGTAGCAGAGTCAAAATGTGAGCCCAAGCTGTTTATGTCTAGAGCCTACAACTCATTTCTACAATTAATTATAGGGCTCTCTCAAATAACAACTTCACAAGTGCCTTTAAATCAGGAATCAATTTTCAAAAAAATGTAATTTATAGGGGCACCTGGGTGGTTCAGAGGGTTAGGCCTCTGCCTTCAGCTCAGATCATGGTCTCAGGGTCCTGAGATCAAGCCCCACTCAGATCATGGTCTCAGGGTCCTGAGATCAAGCCCCGCATCAGGCTCTCTGCTTAGCAGGGAGCCTGCTTCCCCCTTTCTCTCTGCCTGCTGCTCTGCCTACTTATGATCTCTCTGTGTCAAATAAATGAATAAAATCTTTTAAAAAAATGTAATTTATACATACCTTTCTTGGCATAAATTTGAATTTGAATGCAAGGCACACCTGTTAGAAGACTCAACCTCCTTTTAAAGTATTTATTTCAGAGGAGTTTGATCTAATACACCCTTTCCTATAGTATTCATGTTCTCATTTCTTACAAAGGTTACTAAACTATGTAGATAGGACATGACTTTCTCAAGATCACACAGCAAGTCACAGAGTCAAAGCTAGAACCAGGTCTCCTAATTTGTAGCTCAGTGTTACTTTTCTATGCCATGATCTCTAACTATGAACTAGAAGTTTTGAGAAGGTGAGAGAAGAGAAACTGACAAGTTTTTATCTGTAAAAAGCAGGAAAAATAACACCTTGCTTACGGGACTATTGTAAGAATTAAGTGATATGTCACATATGAAAACATTTAACACAATGCATGGAATGTAGCAAATACTCAGGACATATTTTTGTTTTCCATTTTATTAAGGCCACTTTGCAAACTGGTAGAAAAAAACGGAGGTTGTTGGTAGTCAACTGAAAAGTGTTCTTTAGTCAAATACATTGAAATTCATCTGTTAGTAAATGAGGTGTACTCTAACCTAACACATTATTAAAGTTTTAATGCCACAAAAGGCAGAATCTAGAAGTTTACATAATTCACACCAAAAAAATATATATATATCCTAGATTAAATCTGACCCAGAAAGAGAAAATGAAAAATGAGCTAATAAGTGAAGCAGGTGCTGAATATCCCAAGAAGCAGGTTGCATAGAACTTGTGTCCCACTTGACAAAGGATACTTGCCAGTTCAAGGTCCTTTTCAATTTTTTTACTGGTAATAGTGGAAATTGGAGGGGGCGAGACACTACATATCAAAAGATAAGGAAGGTTAAATGTTATGCAGTCACTAAAGTATGTTCACAGAAAGGAACATTAAGTCATAGAATTTAGGATCTTGAAAAACCTGAGACTTTGTTATTTGTTGTGAAGCCTTTTGCTTCGTAATCACTTATGGATTTCCCAGTGAAGTTTCAAAGTCCCTATGGTAAAATCATGTCCAATCCTTTCTGAATTCAGTTACTTCAGGATTCCTGAGATACCTAATACTTAATGTTCGAATATTCATAATATTCAGTTGTAAATTCTCTTTCCTTGTTCTATTGTCCTTCTAAAGTCTGACCTCCTTAGGGACAAGGTCCATATATATTCATTTAGTATAGTACCCAAGAAGTCTAGTAAATGTTCCACAAAAGGCAGTCAATAAATATTTCTTGAATGAATGAGTCAGTTCTATAGGTGCTTGCAAAGGTTTACTGAATGAGTGGAAAAAAAGTGTGTATTTTGTTATAGTTCATTTGTTATTTTCCTTTGGCAATTTGCCTCTGAAAACCTCTTATTATATCAAACTTCCTAGAGTTTATGTTTCCCTGAAGCATAGACGAGGCATTACTCAATATGTTACCTTGGTGTGATGGTTAATTTTGTGTATGAACTTGATTATGCTCTATCGGGTGCCCAGACATTTGGGCATACATTATTCTAGGTGTGTCTGTGAGGGTTTTTCTGGATGATTTTAACATCTGAATCTTCAGATTGAGTAAAGCAGATTGCTTTCCTTAAGGTGGATGGACCTCATCCAATCAGTTGAAGACCTGAATAGACCAAAATGCCTAAGAAGGAACTCCTGCCTCACTGCTTTGACCTGGGATATCAGTCTTTTCTTGCCTTTGATCTCAAACTGAAATGTGAATTCTGCTTGGGTCTCAGTTCTGGTTGGCCTTCAAGTTGGACTTAGACCATAAGCTATCCTAATCCTCAGGCCTTCGGACCTGGACGAAAACTGCATGTCGGCTCTCCTGAGTCTCCAACCTGCTGATTGTAGATTTGGGGACTTTCCAGCCTCAATAATTGTGTAAGACAGTTCCATATAATAAATCTCTTTCTCACTTTGTAAAATTCTGACTAATATACCTGGTATCTGGGATGAGATCCCTGGACATGTCATCACTAGTAAGTCACTCTTTTCTAGTAAATTACTGGTGAGCTAATAGATTATAATTCACCTGAATCTCTGTGCCATGGGGATCTTGCAGTTAAGTTTGTTTTCTCAGAAGGCCCTGGATTTATTTCATTATAAATCACAGATTATACCTGCAGACATAATATAGTAGAAATCATTCAATACTACTTTAATGAATTTTGCATCTATATTTACATATATGAATGTTTGTCAGCCTATAAACACATTGGACATTGCAGTGATTTTTATTAAATATTCAATTATAATTTTACTATGAAAATTTAGATGATCAGATCAAAGAGAATAAGAACATTGTCCTAAATTATGGCTTCTGGAAACCTCATAAAAAACATAATATTTTTTTAAAAGATTTTATTTATTTATTTGACAGACAGAGATCACAAGTAAGCAGAGAGGCAGGCAGAGAGAGAGGAGGAAGCAGGCTCCCTTGCTGAGCAGAGAGCCCAATGTGGGGCTTGATCCCAGGACCCTGGGATCATGACCTGAGCCGAAGGCAGAGGCTTTAACCCATTAGGCCACCCAGGCGCCCCCAAAATGTAGTTATTTCTAAAAACATCATTTGTGTGTGTGTGTGTGTGTGTGTGTGTGTGTGTGTGTGTGTAATTCTTAATTTAAAATATTATTTTGATGATGTTCCATTGCATTATCTTCATTAAAGTTTTGCCCATGTTTCTGAGATAGTTAAAGCATTTTATTTGTTGAGAGGGCACACTGAAAATAGTTATAATACCTAAAATGTTGGTCCAGTACATTCTAACTGCCTTAATATCCACATCATGCATTAGGCCAACCAGGGATTAAAATCACTGCATTGTATCTCAAATAATAGTGGCATCAAATTATGATTAATGGTATCGCTTTCATAAGATCTCATATAATATGGTGGTTTGCCATTGACTTGTTATTTAAGATTAGGAAACTTCAATTTTCCCTTGGAACTATGTCTCATGTTCTCACTATATTTGGCAAAAATCTCCATTTGGAGCAAGGTAGATACACGGGCCATTAATCAATTTCTAGCTTTCTCTTGCTATTATATTTAGCATTAGAATTGGCAACTCTTGGTTACTCAAACAGAATAAGATACTGTTGATGCCTTAGGACTCTCAGTTTGGCTAGTGCATGAGCACTAAGAGAAACATATGGAGAGAGAAAAACAACCAAAAGGGCAGGTTGGGCAAACACTTATTGAGTGCTTACCATGCACAAGGTCCTGTTCTAAGAAGTTCACATGAATTAACTTACTTACTATTCAACATAGCTCAGTGAAGGTAGCCGTTAATCCCTAAGTGATAGCATCTCTTCATATGTACAACTAATATATAGAAGGATCCACAAAATATTTGATTTCTTTCATTATTTCCTTCCTTCATTTCTCTCTCTCTCTTTCTTTGTAGTATATTAACACATAATGCAAAATAATTCACATTTTTAAAAGTGTCTTGCACTTTATTTTTTTAAAATTTTACTTATTCATTTGAGAGAGAGTGAGTGAGAGAGGGCATGAGAGCTGAGAAGGTCAGAGGGAGAAGCAGACTCCCCATGGAGCTGGGAACGCAATTCAGGACTCAGATCCCAGGACTCTGAGATCATGACCTGAGCTGAGTCATGGTCACTTAACCAACTGAGCCACCCGGGAGCCCTATCTCATGTTTTATAGTTTGGGAAGAACTGCTACAGATAATAAGAGGACAAAAGAATCAATGATTGCTTTAAACATAGTTAGAGAAGGCTTTTTGGAGGTAGCTGAAATTAATCTGTTTTTTTTCAAGACCTTGGACTAGGTCAGAAAAAAAAAAAGAGTTTGACTTTGGACTCAAGTCTACTACTGATCCTGTGACCCAATACTTCTTTGCCAGTGTTGAAAGAACATGAGGGGCTCCTGGATGGCTCAGTGGGTTAAAGCCTCTGCCTTCAGATCAGGTTATGATCCCAGAGTCCTGGGATCAAGCCCTGCATCGGGCTCTCTGCTCAGTGAGGAGCCTGCTTCCTTCTCTCTCTGTCTGCCTCTCTGCCTGCTTGTAGTCTCTGTCTGTCAAATGAATAAATAAATAAATAAATAAATGAACATGATAACAGAAATTAGTGGCGTGATATTAAAGGTGTGTCTTTGGTTGGAAGAAGGAAAGGGAGAGAGGATGAAGAAGAGGCAGAGAGAGTGTTAGATTATACCCAACCGACTATCTGAATGAGGCAGAGAGATATCTTGAGTGAGTCTCAAGCTTGAGTGTTCTTGGTTAGGCAAATGTGGAAGGAAGAAGCAAATTCTGAGGGTTAGGTTTGGTATTAAAGGTGCTATGTGACTAGGTCATTCGCTCTGTGATGTTAGGGAAGCTCTTCCACCTCTCTGCGCTTCAATTTTCCCATCCATACAGTGGAGATAAGACCCATTTAATAGGCTTGTTATGCCATAGAAATAAGAAAGCAATTAATACTATACTTGGCACGTAGTGGCCAGTAAATAGATATTGGTCTTCTTCTCACTCTCTCAGATACAGTCTCTTCCCACTTCACTTTTGTTTATATGAGCATACTGTGTGATTGCCTAAAAAGAGGCCTTTTCATCTTCACATGTCAGATTCAGGAGGTAGGAAGAAAGAGTTTACTGTGTGAACCAGATCAGAGATTAGCTATATTCAGCAACCTTTACTGAGTGTTCAGTGCGGCATCATTTTGTTAGAAAGATTTTGTTGATCATCTCTAGCATTTTATTGATACATCCCATTTGGTCCTCTTTGTAGTAATATTGGCATAACCTTCCTCCCACGATTTTAGCTCAGAGAGTCTTTGAGAGAATGCACCTAACTCCTAAAGCACCTTACATGTGAGCACAGATTCAGTAATATGTCTGTTACTACAGCTCTTGTTACCTGAGGTATTGGTGCCTAGAGGTGTTAAGCAGATAACCCTTTTTCTAACATCTGCCGCCTGAGAAAATTTTGTTTTACATATCAGTAAACCTTATTTCTTTTATTTAAAATGCCAAATGACCCTCAAAAAGAAAATGCTCCTTGAGATTCTGCAGCCCATCTAATTTCCAAATAGACCTTTCTTGAGTTTTGTAAAATGAAAACATTTTCTCTCTGTGCTTGAGCCTGTGTATTGCCCTTTGCTGGAGCTATTTCCCCAGGAAATTGCTATGGTTGGTCTCTCAAGCCAGAGGGAAGAAAAAGGTTTTATAATGAAAATGCTGACAGGTTCTTATCTACAGCAGTATGAGTAAGGATGCTATGATCTCATTTATTGTAGAAACCAGATGCCTGTTTTGGCTGAAGGGAGATCAGGCATCCTCCAGAGCTCTGGGGTTTTGAATTTTTATCTTGAAAAGTTTGCAAGGAAAAAAAAAAAAGTAGGAACTAAGAAACCAGGGCCATGCAAACTGTACCTTTATTCTTCCAGTAAAGTAGTAAAATGAATTTCAATAAGGTTCTCAGATGAAGGTGGTCAGAAGGTTTAAGAGGTTGGAAATGGGGCTTGTGTATTTGCTAGCTGCATGTGAGGCTTGCCTCTTTGTAATGGATTTATCTGACTATTTAGAAAGAAGCTTTATTCTTGATCTTATTTATGTTTTAAAGTGATGATCATGATTTGTGGACAGCATTCTGAAATCAGTTATTTTGTCCCTCAACATAATAGCTCTGCAGGGTACTTTATGGATATTACAGAAACTTTAGTTTCTAAATGCACATCAAGTTTAAAATTCTCTTCACTATGGATATTTCAAGTATCAGGCTTAACACTGTTTTTCCACATATTTTTAAGGTGGTCAAATAACTAGTTTGGGCTAGACTGGATATTCTTTAAAGTATTTGTTCTGTTCACACTTCCTACCTAATGCCATGCCTTGTCCTAAGTCACAGAGCATGTAGTGGTGGCACTGGGGTCCAAGCTTACTTTTCCGTTTCTAAGCTCAGAAAAGTCTCTTTTTCCCTTGTTTGTCCCTCCCTAAGCATTTCCTAGGGACTGACCATGCTTCCAAAGCATTCAACCAAGATATTCCCGGGATCCTGCTAAGAACAGAGGGTAGAGCTGGTGCTTGTCCCATAATACTCATTTATGTGATCAAAATGAGTATGTGATACCTGTATTGAAGTTTGAAGGGCTGACGGTGCATAGTGCAGAGGCTCATCAAGTGTGTACCCAATCAAATCAGAATGTACTTGTGCAGTGAAGACAGCTAGACACTTCAGAGTACCAGGGCAGAGCTAGAGTTGCATGACTTTGAGATACTTGTCCCTTCTTTCCTATGACTTCTAACCTCTTTAGATAGCCCTTAGCCTGGAAATATGGTGTGTTTGGTGCTTCTGAACCCACTGATGTGAGAGCATGTAGTTAGGCCAGATGAAGACACTGTGGGCTTTCTCTTTCATTTTTTTATATCCCACTTTAAGAGTCCAGGACCTGGATACCACCTTCTTACCTCCAGTCGAATCAATTTCATTAACAGCTCCATTATCATATTATTGGTTTTTAATACTTTTACTGTTAAGCCAAGAAACTCAACAAAAATTTGCATGTCCCAAAGCCCAGCTACTTCTGTCACAGGAATATGAGGACCAAAATATATCTTTGAAAAGTGAAAATCTGTATCTTTGTGTAAAGATGGTCTAGGTGGTAGACTTTCTGAGTTCCAGGAAAGCAGAGAAGACGTGCTTATGTAGTTAATTTCAGATGAACCGGCTTTCTACTAATAAAATCAAAATCTAGGTGTTTGCTTGCATAACTTTATTTCTAGGGTTGCTAAGTTTTGGATATTAACAGACCCACATGCATATTTTTTCTTCCATTCATATGGACTCAGTAGGATAATTTCTAAGTTTTCTGACTGAAAAGGACAATCCAAAATGTATTATTTCACTCTAGCACGGTAGGTGTTCTGCATTTTTGAATAAGCATTTGGCACGGACATATAAGTCTTCTTTATATACATCTTTAGAGAAGAGACCTATCTGACAAACCCTGGATTTCTTTTGCAGTTGTTGGTTAACGTTTAATTGGTGATGTTTTAATTTCAGTTATTTATCTCTGCAACAGTTTAGGAAAACTGCACAGTGACTTTCATTTCAGTACAACCAAATTTTTGGCAAGTTAGGAAGTAATGGATGGACTTAAGTAGATTTACAAAGGTTTAGCTTAAAAAAAAAACCCAAAAAACCAAAACCCAAAGCTAGGTATATATCAAGATTACTTCCCGTCTGGAGAGGCACATCTGCCAAAATGAGTTTCTTCAGTCCCCAAGCATTAACATTAAGGACTTGATGCTGTGCTTCACAGATGATGATAGTTTGCAAGATCCTTTATTACATATGATAGACTCAGTCCATTTAGTCTAATTCCGAGTTAAGTTGTGGTGCATCTTTCAAGGCGTTTCAATATGCCATTCAGAAAATATTAACGAGGTGGTTCACATGATGTGTCTACAGTTGCTTACTTTCAAATATATGATCCTGGTGTATCGCAGGGTTTGAAGTCCTTGCCTTGCATCCAGTCTAGCTGTTCAGAGCCCTCAGTGTGTTAGCACCAAGTGGTCCTCCCTAGCCTCGGTTCTGGAGTTCAGCTGGGAAAATTCAGAGTGAAACTCTTAAGCAAGCGAGCCTGTAACAGTGGTCAAAGCAAAAGTCGGGGAGTGGGCAGGCCCAGAGGGGGCAACTACCCGGGGAAACAGGGTTGTCTTTTCTTTTTATGTTTGCATGAAAAGGGGTAAGAGTCATAGCTAGTGTGATCTCTGACTGAGGATGCTTCCAGTCATCTCAGGGACTCCTCCTACCATTGGGGAGGTGGAGTTTTGGGCCCTATTTTATCCTTGTTGTAATTGTCATGACAACCCCTCCCCAACCCCCGCCTTGTGTGTGTGTGGGGGGGTTAAAAACCGCAATGTAAATGTATTAAAATGAAGCTGTAGGTTACTGTAGGGCAGTAGTTATAGGGAAGAAAGCACGTATATCCCCTGGGGTCTTTCCCAACTCTTTGGAACTTGGTTTCTGCCTTTTATCAATATGAGAGCACCCATGCCCCGCTCAGATCTGACTAACTGCCTGCTCCATCAAATGCACTCTCTATATTGCTACTTTTAGCTATGAACCATCTAGCACCTTGTACTGTTATTTAATGATTGCATGTAAACATTCAACTCACCTATCCAGTAAGAACACTACTGGTTTATTTTAACAAACACATTAAGTATTTATCCTCCTCTGCACATGTCCAGAGCCTTAAAATGGTAAGGACTCTTTCCAAGGAGAAAGGAGATCAAAGAAATTGCAATAATATGGCTAGTCCTGGCTTATCCTTCTGGTCTGTTTGTGTTATCTTTTTAGGGAAGATATCTCTGGCTACCGTATCACCTCTCTGGTTCCATGGAGTTGTGGACATTTTTCTGTCGTACTGAAATGAATTGTCCAAAGGCTCTAAATACCATGAGGTACCAAAGTCTGGGACTTAACACTTTGAACACATACCTACTAGTATAGTGCTTGCAACATACTACGTGCTCAATGTAGGTTTGTTGAATGAATGGTTTATGTAATCTTTTTGCTTAATTATTTAGGCAAGTGAGACCTAATGCTAATTTCAAAGAAGGACCTGTCCTAGTTTTGTTAAAGCTTCTTTTGCTTCCCCCATAATGACACTCATCATACTTTATTTTTAGGATATTTTTAGCTGCCTATAATTTCCACTGAGCTTCACTTCAGGAGACCAAAGGGAAAACAAATAAGGCATTCAGTAAATATATGTTGAATGAACAAATGAATCCCTCAATGCTGGCAACTAAAAATCGGTTGATAATATGTGATGAAGGAATGAATAGATAAATGAATGCCTAGAAACATAACATCCTATTGTAACCCATGTTTTGTGAGTTAGTTTAAATTTGTCTTAAAACAATTTATAGGGACGCCTGGGTGGCTCAGTTGGTTAAGCAGCTGCCTTCGGCTCAGGTCATGGTCCCAGCGTCCTGGGATCGAGTCCCACATCGGGCTCCTTGCTCATCAGGGAGCCTGCTTCTCCTTCTGCCTCTGCCTGCCATTCTGTCTGCCTGTGCTTGCTCTTTCTCCCTCTCTCTCTCTGACAAATAGTTAAATAAAATCTTAAAAAAAAAACAATTTATAGATTTCTCATAGCTGGAAGGGATTTGTTTTGCTTTTATTGCTCTTAATATTTATTATTGCTCTTAATATTGCTCTTAAATTTAAAGCTCCGACACTAGCTTTCATCTCTCTGATGGCCTCAGAATCCAGGGATACAGTCCAGTGTCTTTAACAGAATCGAATGATGTATAGTAGGGCTGTAAAGAGGAGCTGGTCATGCACTTTACAGGATGAGGCCCAGCCCCAGCTCTGCCACAGAAACCTGGCAGCCTTGGTGCTCTGGGAAAGGAGATCACTGGAAAATTTCCCTCTGCGTGGTGTGCTTCTCAGCACCACTGTTTTCTCCATCCCAGGTAAACTAGAATTATCAATCCCGGTGTAAGTCCTTCTGAATTAAGTCCAGTTAAAACTAGTTTATTTTCCATTTGTTAGCTAATTTGAATGCTTCATTCCCTTTAGAAATTGTTCTGGCTAACTAGGCAGAACTGCTGAAGACTGTTGCTAAGAGCAACCAGCTAAGAAGTTCTTAAATTAACTAACAGCCACTTCAACTCCATTCTAGAAATGAGTGTGTGCATATGTGTGCTTGCTCATGTGCCTACTTAAATAACAAATATACACATACATGAATAAACCCATCATTATCTAGAGATTCAGGTTAGTCAGGGCTTTTGTGTAGAAGAAACAAGAAGAGGAAAATGATGAGAGTCTTTGGTGAAGGTAAGAAAATGCATAATTGAGAAGAGCCCTGGTCAGTAGTGGTTAAGCTATTTGAATATCAAAATGCTTCATATTTTAAAATTATTTTAGTGGTATGAGTTCTGGCCTACATGTAGAAAATCTAGCTTGTATTCTCCATGAGATCCAGAGCTCTCTTATGTATCACTCTACCTACTGACCAGCATGACACCATAGAGTAAGTATTAACCTACTTTTCCAAATAAATGAAGGAAATACTGTCTAGATAGTAGTCCCTTCTTATCAATGAAGAATTGGAGGAAATGAATAACATTCCATGGGCTTATAGAGAAATGCGCTACATTACTCTTCAAACCCAGGTCTAATTATGAAAACTATATTCTCAAGTGAAAGTATTTTATTTTTCCTTTTAAGTATTTGGCAGGGCCCAAGTCTAGACACCTCATGATTTAAGAACTGGTACCTGTGAAGATAGTATTGTAGAGGTGGAGATGTGAATTTGCAAAGTTTGAAAAATTGGGGTTGAGAAGTCAACTCTTAACATTTACTAGTAGTAGGAAAATAGGCAAGATACTTAAAATTCCCAAAAACTAGTTTCAAGGGCAAAATGGAAATACTCGTGGTTTATGAAAACACGTATTGGAAGGATTAAATGAGATTGTAAATTAAATATATAAGCACTTAGTATGATATATGCTAAGAAATAACGGCTGCTCCTATTACTGTTACTGAAAGAGAAGAAAGCAATGTGGTAATGTGCTAGCTATTCTGGGAAATCAATTCCACCAAAATAAATAAACAATTACATAAAAATCTTGAATAACTGGGGGCTCCTGGGTGGCTCAGTGGGTTAAAGCTTCTGCCTTCAGCTCAGGTCATGATCCCAGGGTCCTGGGATCAAGCCCCACATTGGGTTCTCTGCTCCGCAGGGAGCCTGCTTCCCCCCCCACCCCCCGCCTGCCTCTCTGTCTACTTGTGATCTCTGTCTGTCAAATAAATAAATAAAATCTTAAAAAATAATAAAAAAAGATCTTGAGTAACTGAATACTTGCATATATATATGTATATATGTATATATATTTTAACTATCTGGGTGAAAGCCATCCTCTTTAACTTCTTGTGGTTTTGTTTAGATCTAATCTGAAGGAAGAAAGATCTATGATTGAGAACAAGTCAGGTGGTCAGGGTTTTCTTCAGAGAAATTGAGTAAGTCCTACTACAGTGCACACAGTTGAAACTGTGATTCATGTAGACTGTGGTACCTTACAGTTTTTCTTGTAATGACGGCACATTCATTTTTAAAAGATGACTCAATTAATCTAAGCATAGAAATAACTCATTCATCTGCTACAATAAGGAAATTACAGGTTCTTCTTAAGAACTTTTTCTCAAAGAAACTAAGCCCCTTTTAAATGTGTAAAACATTTTAATTATTTTTAAATTTTTTATTTAAATTCCAGTTATTATACAGTGTAATATTGGTTTCAGGTGTACAATGCTGTGATTCAGCACTTCCATACAACACCCTGTGCTCATCACAATGAATGTACTCCTTAATCCCTACCACCTATTTCACCCATCGCCTCACCGACCTCCCCTCTGGCAACCATCAGTTCATTCTCTATAGTTAGTCTGTTTCTTGGCTTTCCTCTCTCTCTCTCTTTCTCCTTTAGCTTGTTTGTTTTGTTTCTTAAATTCCATGTATGAATGAAATCATATGGTGTTTGTCTTTCTCTGACCGACTTATTTTCCTTAGCATTATACACTCTAGCTCCATCCAGGTCTTTGCAAATATGATTTCATTCTTTTTTTTACGGCTAAATATTCCATTGTGTATATATAGCACATCTTCCTTATCCATTCATCAATTGATGGACACTTGGGCTGTTCCCATAATTTGGCTATTGTAGATAATGCTTCTATAAACATTGGGGTACATTTATCCTTTTGAATTTGTATTTTTACATTCTTTGGGTAAGTACCTAGTAGTGCAATTGCTGGATCATTGGGTAGTTCTTTTTTTTATTTTTAAGATTTTATTTATTTATTTGACAGAGAGAGAGAGCTCACAAGTAGGCAGAGAGGCAGGCAGAGAGAGAAGAGGAAGCAGGCTCACTGCCAAGCAGAGAGCCCGATGCAGGGCTGGATCCCAGGGTTCTGGGATCACGACCTGAGCCGAAGGCAGAGGCTTTAACCTACTGAGCCACCCAGTTGCCCCAGGTAGTTCTATTTTTAACTCTTTGAGGAACCTCCATACTGTGTTCTAGAGTGGATGTACCAGTTTGCATTCACACCAACCATGCAAGAATGTTCCTCTTCCTTCAGATCCTGGCTAATACCTGTTTTTTCTTGTGTTGTTGATTTTCACCATACTGACAGGTGTGAGGTGATATCTCGTTGTAGTTTTGACTTGTATTTCCCTGATGATGGATGATGTTGAACAGCATGTTTTCATGTATCTGTTGCCCATCTGTATGTCTTTTTTTTTTAATGTCTATTTATGTCTTCTGCCCATTTTTAAATTGGACTATTCATTTTTTGGGTGTTGAGTTTTATAAGTTCTTTTTATATTTTAGATACTAACTCTTTATCAAGGTTTGTTGATTGCAGATTATTTCCTTCACTGTGCAAAAGTTTTTAATTTGATGAAGTCCCAGTCGTTTATTTTTATGGTTTAATGTCTGACATTTAGCTCTTTAATCCATTTTGAATTTATTTTTGTGTATGGTTTAAGAATTTTTGGTGAAACTCTAGAAGCATAATATAAATATCTCTGCTTCAGTGATACTAGTGATGTAGGAAAGTTGTTAGGTTTTGAAGTTGATTGCCAAGAAAGAATTCTTGAGATGTCTTCGGCGCAAAAAGGTTGCTTTATCAAAGCACAGGGACATAGGCAGAGAGAGTTGCACTGGGGTCATGAGGAGTGACCCATTATATATTTTCAAGTTGGGAGGGGGTTAAAGATGGTGTAAATCTCTAAGAAACTGAGGGGCCTAGCTATTGTTAGGAAAGGTCATTTATTACTGTCCAATAGAACCTTAATCATGAGACCCTTCAGATGTGTATCGGTGGGTCAGATGCTTGGGGGATGACTGCTAAGAAATATCTTTGGGAGTTTAGAGATAAAGGAAGTTTCCAAAGGAATTTTTATATGTTAAAGTAGACTTACAGGATCCTGTGGGTGGGAGGTGGGTGGGCTAAGATTGCCTTTTACCCTTAATAAAATATTAACATGGAGGCAACAAATGAGTCCCTACAGGAATGCCATTCTGTCTGTTTCAGGGACTTGTCAATGGGCCGTAAGTAGTAAGGAAATTTAATAATTTCCCTTCCGCCTTTGTCTCCCACAACACTAGGACCAAATGAAAGAGTCCCAGAATATAGGCATTTCTTTGGCAAAATGATCTCAGTAAATAATTACCATTTATTTCTTATTTTGTGTAGATCTTTTCTTTTGCCAGTTGCTGGTGGGGCTTTGCGAAGATAATGATGAGGAAAATAGAGGTCTCTCCTTCATAGAGTTTATAGTTAGATGACAAAACAGATACATGTACAACAACAGTTAAAAAGAAGATGGCATGGTAAGAAACTATACAACACCTAATTTAAACTGGGAGGTCCCTGGAAGATTTCACTGAGGAAGTAGTATTTAGGGAGGATGAATTAGAAAGGTCAAGAAGAATATATATTGGTAGTAATGTGGGGGCTGCTGGAGGTAGAGGAAAAAGAAATACTTGAGGGGATTATCTAGATTTAGTGATAACGAATGGGGAGGGTAGAATGCAAGGGAAGAGTCACCGGACATTTTAAAGTCTTATGACTGGAGTTTGGGGATAATTACGTTAATGTCAACAGAACTAGGGAAATCTGTAGCAGGTGAGAATGAATTTGATTTTATTTGCATTTAAACATTAAGTTTGGGGTGACAACAAGTCATCCACAAGGTTAATGAGGACCAAGCAGTTGAAATGAAGCATTGAGAAAATGAGTCAAGCCGAAACTATAGATTTTATAGTCAAGGACTGGTAATGCCCTCAGAATGGGGAGGATGCAGAGTTGAAAGCCCTACAGTGAGAGGTGAAGAGTCAAAGTTTAATAAAAACCAAGAGATTTAGTACTACAGCAACAAAGTGGGGAGAGAAGCCCAAAGATAGGGTAACTGATGTTAATGATGACTTATTCATTCACTAAATATAATTTATAGTGAATATTGTGTCCCTAGTTTGTGCCAGGCAAGTGGGGCATCAATATAAACCAAGCAGACATATGGCCTAGAACAGGACATTTTTAATTGAGAAAAAAAGGAATTTGGAAATTTCAGTAGAGTCAATAAGTTGAAAGCTAAATTGTGGTTTTGGGAAGAGATGATGGGGCAAGGATAGAGGCCACAGCTATGTCTTATTCAGGGAAATCTTCAGAAAAAGAAGGGAGAAAAAATAGGGTGTGATCTGCGTGGGTCTGTGAGATCAAGTGAAAGTTCTGCTCAGTCCTTCAGGCAGCACTACAGAAAGAGGAGGCAATGCAGACACTGTTGAGTGGGGTGTAAAGGAAACTGCCCAGTATTAGGAATTGTAAGCCTTTAGTTCCAGAGCCAGCTTTGCTATGAATACATTCTTTCTATTTTCTGGGCTTCAGTTTTATCAGTAAAAAGAAAAAAAAAAAAAAAGTGGTAGGAGGTGATTCAAACACTTCTTAAAGTTACTTCCAGTTCTAACATTCTGAAATTTCCACAATAATGGGGTAAAGAGACAAGTCTCACAGGAGGTGGTCAGGGTGAGAATGAGGGTGTGTAGGACCTAACATGCTTTAATAACAACATTAATAGCTACAACAGCTATTCTGAGTAAGATACTAGGCTAGACTTATTTTCTTTGCAGTAACTCTTGGAAGCACACATCAGTTCCCATGTTAAAAAACAGAAGCCTGGGGACGCCTGGGTGCCTTAGTTGGTTAAGCGGCTGCCTTCGGCTCAGGTCATGATCCCAGTGTCCTGGGATCGAGTCCCACATCGGGCTCCTTGCTTGGCGGGGAGCCTGCTTCTCCCTCTGTCTCTGCCTGCCATTCTGTCTGCCTGTGCTTGCTCTCTCTCCCTCTCTCTCTGACAAAAAAAAAAAAAAAAAAAACAAAAAAAAAAACACAGAAGCCTGCAATTACAGAGATTAACTGATTTGACCAATGTTGCTAGCCAGTAAGTAGAAGAGATGAGATTCCAAATCAGGCAGACTTGACAATGAGAGAAGATAGAGTCTTCCCTCCTACTGGAATTCTGCCTCTTTAAGAAAAAAGAAAGTGAAATGTTGGGGATAAGAAAAGTCGTTTGGGCATAGAGGCCTGTGAAGTGGTGATAAGGTCTAGGCCAGCCATGACTGGGAGTGGATCCAAGAGAAAAACAAGACAACCCTACCAAAGTGGCCTTGCCTAGGTCTGTGGTTTTCACCCAGCCCTGTTACTGGTTCTGTATGGCATTCTGTTCTGCAGCTTGAGAGCCAGAATGGAGAAGCAGGAACTGGAGAGGATCCAGGATCCAGGACTGACACATATGTCTTGGCGGAAGTTTAAGTGGGAGACCAGGGAGTGATGGCAGGCTGTTCTGCCTGGCTGACGGCAGGCTCAGGGCTGGGCAAGGAGTCAGGGTAGAAAGAAGCTGACTGATAGTGTGGGTGCCTCTCTGCCTTTGCTTGCTCAAGTTATCCAGCACGTCCTCTGTAATAATTAAAAATCCAAACAGAGGCAGGAGAACTTGGAATAAAGCAAACAGAGGATTCAAATGCAGACACCATCCCCGCTCACCAAATGAACTTCGAGCAAGTTCCAATGTCTTGAACAACCTCTTAGTCTCTATATTCTGCTCTGAATCATGGGGCTATTAATGCCAGTCTTGCAGGTTGTTGTGACTATTATCTGATATGCAAAGCATATGAGTGGCTTATAAATAATGTTTCTATACCCCATGTTATTATTCACATTGTTTGAGATATGACTTTGTAAAAAATTTTATTTTCCTGATACATTAGTTAGCCATATTTTAGTTTTTCTCATAGAAAAATTATATACTCTCCCTTCAAAATTTCATCATATAAAAAGAAGTCTCAAAATGTCTCAGTATAAATTAATTTTCAAATAATGTTGAGGATAATGAAGGCAGATTTTTTTATTGTTGCTTTTTTTGCTTTTCACACTTAGCATTCATTTATGTACCCTGAGACTGGCTTCACTGGATACTCCTATTTGATTTCAGCATACTCCCAATTATCTTTAGTAATTATTTTCTCTTGAAGTTGTAAAAAATAAGTATCATTCATTTATAATATATAGTGTCACCCGTGTTAAAATAATGCAACTAGTTACAAAGTTATATCTTTAATAAATATGAGGGGTTTTTTTTAAAGATTTTATTTATTTATTTGACACACAGCGAGAGAGGGAATATAAGCAGGGGAGTGGGAGAAGGAGAAGCTGGCTTCCCACAGAGCAGGGAGCCCAATGTGGGGCTTGATCCTAGAACCCTGGGATCATGACCTGCCAAAGGCAGATGCTTAATGACTGAGCCACTCAGGCACCCCACATTATGAGGTTTTCCCCACTTCAGATTCTTCTTACTGGATTAGGAGTCAGTTTTATTTGCTAGCAAAGAAAGTAAGTGCAAAAATAACATTTATTATATGCCTACTATATGTAAGTAACTGTCCCAAGTGTGACATGAACATATGAAGTAGAGCCAATTTTTAAAAATGAAAGTATAATTGACACACAGTATCCTATTAGTTGTAGGTATACATTGTAGTGATTCTGTATTTTTATACATTATGCAATGATTCCTATGATAAGTCTAGTTACCATGTGTCACTACACGAAGTTATTACAATATTATTAACTGTATTCCCTCATGACTTACTGTATAACTGGAAGTTTGTACCTTGTAATCTCCTTTACCTGTTTCTCCTACCCCCAACCTCTCTACCCTTTGGTAACCAGCTGTTTGTTTCCTATATTTATGAGCCTGTTTCTGTTTTGTTTTGTTTGATTTTTTTTTATCTTACTTTTAAATGAAGCCATATGGTATCTTTTTCTGACTTAGGATAATACCTTCTAGATTCATCCATGTTGTAACAAATGTCAAGATTTCATTCTTTTTGTGGCTAATACTCCGTGTGTGTGTGTGTGTGTGTGTGTGTGTGTGTGTATGTTTACACGCCACATCTTCTTTATCCATTCATCTATGGAAGGACCATTAAGATACTTCCATATCTTGGGTATTGTAAATAATCCTGCCATGAATATAAAGGTGCATATATCTCCTCAAATTGGTGTTTCATTTTCTTTAGATAAATACCAAGAAGTAAAATTACTGGATCATATGGTAGTTCTATTTTTATTTTTTTGAGGAACCTCTGTACTGGTTTGTCATAGTATATTGGCTGCACCAATTTACATTCCCACACCAAAAGTGTAGGGAGGTCCCCTTTTTTCTACATCCTAACCAACATTTGCTGCTTCTTTTTTTTTTTTTTTTTTTTGTCTTTTTGATAATAGCCAGTCTGACAGGTGTGAGGTAATATCTCATTAAGGTTTTGATTGGCATTTCCCTGATGATTAGTGATGCTGAATATCTTTTTATGTGCTTGTTGGACTTTGGGAAAAATACCTGTTCAAACCCTCTGCCCATTTTTTTATTAGGTTTTTCTGATATTATGTACTATAAAGTAACCCTTTATTAGATGTATGATTTGCAAATACCTTCTTCTATTCAGTAGGTTTCCTTTTCATTTTGCTGATAGTTTCCTTTGCTGTGTAAAAAGCTTTTTAATTTGATGTAGTCCCATGTGTTTATTTTAGCCTTTGTTGCTCTTGCCTGAGGAGACTTGTCCAAAAAAATATTGCTGAGATCAGTTGCAAAGAGCTTCATGTCTATATTTTCTTCTAGGAGTTTTATAGTTTTGGCCCTTACACTCAAGTCTTTAGTGCATTTTGAATTTATTTTTGTATATGCTATTTCATAGTGGTGCGGTGTCATTCTTTTGCATGGAGCTGTCCAGTTTTCTCAACACCAATTATGAAGAGACTGTCTTTCCCCCATTGTATATTCTTGCCTCCTCTGTCAAAGATTAATTGATCACATAAATGTATTTTTTAATCTCTCTATTCTATTCCATTGATCTGTGTGTCTCTTTTCATGCCAGTACCATACTATTTTAGATTACTATAGCCTTATAGTAAAGTATGAAATAATGGAGCATGATACCTCTAGTTTTGTTCTTTTTCATGATACATTTGGCTATTCAGGGACTTTTGTGGTTCTCTACAAATTTTAGAATTGTTTGTTCTACTTTTGTGGAAAAATACCATTGGTGTTTTGGTGGGGATTGCATTGAATTTGTAGATTGCTTTGGGTAGTATGGATACTTTTACAATACCATTTTTTATTCCAATCCATGAACATGAAATATCGTTTCATTTATTTGTGTCATTCTCAATTCTTTCATTAGTGTTTTACAGCTCTCAGAGTACTGGTTTTTCATCTCCTTGCTTAAATTTATTCCTAAGTACTTTAATCTATTTGATGAATTTGTAAATGGGATTTTTCTCAATTTCTCTTTCTGATAGTTCATTAGTAATATATAGAAATCCATGCCATTACTGATTTCATTCATTCTAAGTTTTTTTGGTGGAGTCTTTAAGGTTTTCTATGTATACTATTATTGCACTTGCAAATATTAACAGTTTTATGTCTTTCTTAATAATTTGGATGCTTTTTATTTCTTTTCTTGCCTAATTGCTGTGGCTAGGATTTCTAATACTATGTTGAAAAAAGTGGCAAGAGTAAGTATCCTTGCCTTGTTCCTAATCTTAGAGGAAAGACTCTCACATTTCACCATTGAGTATAATGTTAGCTGTGGGCTTGTCATATATAGCTTTTATCTTTTGAGGTACATTCCATATATATCCACTTTATTGAGAGTATTTTTTCATAAATGGATGTCAAATTTTGTCAGATGTGTTTTCTTTATCTATTGAGGCGATGATATGATTTTTATCCTTTGCTTTGTTAATGTAGTATATCACATTAATTAATTTGTAGATGTTAGACCATCTTGCATCCTTGGAATAATTCTCAGTTGATCATGGTGTATGGCCTTTTTAATGTATTCTTGAATTGGTTTGTTAATATTTGTTGAGGATTTCTACATGTATGTTTTAAGGGATATTGGCCTATGGTTTTCTTTGTGTGTGTGTGTGTTTTCTTTGTCTGGTTTTTATATGAGGAAAATCCTGGCCTTGTAGTAATTGAGAAGGTAAGGTAGTAATTCTTCTTTAAATGTTTGATATAATTCACCTGGGAAGCCATTTGGTCCTTGACTTTTGTTTTTTGGTAGTTTTTAAATTATTGATTCAATTTTATCCTGTATAATCAGTCTATTCAGATTTTCTATTTCTTTGTGAGTCAGTCTTGGAAGATTGTGTGTTCCTAGGAATTTATCCATTTCTTCTGGGTTTTCCAGTTTCCTGATGTATAATGGTTTATGGTAGTTTTTTATGATCCTTTCTATTTCTTTGGTGTCAGTTGTAACTTCTCTTCCATTTCTGATTTATTTATTTTGATCTTTTATCTTTTTTCTTGATGAATCTGGCTAGATATTTATGAGTTTTATCTTTCTGAAGAACTTTTATTTTCATTGATCTTTCTACTGTCTTTTTAATTTCTATGTCATTTATTTTTGCTTTGATCTTTATTATTTCCTTCCTTCTACTAACTTTTGGCTTTATTGTTTTTCTAGTTTCTAGGAGTAAAGTTACATTGTTTATTTGGGATTTTGTTTGTTTGTTTGTTGAGGTAAGCCTGTATTGCTATGAACCTCCAGCTGCTTTTGCTGTTTCTCACACATTTTGGAAAGTTGTATTTCCATTTTTTTTTATTTCCTCCTTGTTGGTCCATTTGTTGTTTAGTAGCATCTTTTTTAGTCTCTTTGTGCCAACCCCCCCCCCCCTTCAAGGGACATGCTAAGGTCAGTAAAAGGATTTTCTTTATTTACAGTCTGGTTTCCCTTTAACCTGCTGTTTTCTTGCTGTCCCCCAGGGCAGGTGAGTATGAACAAGGGCCCTTCAGTGATATCCCTCCTTACTTCAGGTGCTGGGTCAGGGATGAGCTTCCTGTCATTACTGTGTCTCTATCTCTTCTACTTTTCTCTGTGTGGTCCCTCTATCATCTGTTGTGCAGAAGCTGTTCAGTCAGCCCTCAGTTCTTTAGGAGAAACTGCATTATATGTAGGTGTAGATTTGGTGTGTCCATAGAAGGCAAGTTCAAGGTCTTCATAGCCATCCTATTAAACTTCCTTTCTCACATGTTAGTCCATTTTAAAGATGAAGAAATAAGCTCTTATCAGTTAAATAAATCTCCTCATGTTGTACTGCTTGGAAATGGTACAGCTCACATTTGACCCAAAATTTTTTGGATTCAATTTCATGTTTTCTCTGTTATAGTGCATTCAGTGAATGAATACATGAATACATAAGGTTTGCTTTCTTGAATTTGGAAGCCATTCTAATATGAAGCCCCTTTTCAGGTTACCTCAAAACAGAAGTGGTTATAAGAGAGGATTTAGATTTGTATAGCCCACACAAGAAAGAAGGTAGCAATTAGTACCTAGCCCATTAGGAAAAGGTGGAGGAGGAAGACGGTCAGGAGGCAGGGATAGAAAGAGTTAGAAATCAAAAGTTTTTTGTACTAGATTTATAGCTAAACATCAGTCCTCTAAGTTGGAAACAGAGAAGATGAGAATTCTTTAAAAGTAGATCCCAACAGTCATCCCTTTTTTTGCTCAAATATAGGATCAGTCCCTCCCAACATTTTCCAAGGACTTTCGGTGACATAAAGCTCTTCCCCTCACAAAACAGCTCATCATGTTGTTGGGAGACTCTGATCATCACAAAATGTTTTTTTATATTAAGAATAATTAAATTAAACCCACCAGTTACTACATTTACCATACGCTTCTGGCATTTTATTAATAACATTGTTTCTAAGTTTACCCTAACCAATTTATGTATGTCTCCACACCACAAACATTTTGAGACAGTTAGGAGCATGGCCAAACCCTGACAGTGGATAAGAACCAAATTGAGGTATCTGGTTCTTCATTATACCAAGCCAATTGCTGACAACTTCTACTCATTGTTCTTTTCCAGAAGAAATCTAAGATATTGAGGTACAGCTGAGTCTTGGAGATTCTGAATGCTGAATAAGAAAAAGAGAGGGAATGAGGTGGGGAGTGGGCCAGCGGGTGGTGGCAAGAAAGTGGATGTTGTACTAATCCCCTGACTATGGGAATTTATCCATAAGGAAATTACTTGAAGTCCTGAGTTATAAAAATTACAATGCAGCCAAAATTGATAACTATTTCATACTATGCATAAGAGGAGATGAAATTTTAAGTTTGAATAACAAGATATTTTCAGAACTACCTAAAAGGCCCTAAAGGAATTCAACAATGATGAATTACAGCAAAAACATACAGTATTTTCAGTTGACTTTTAGAAATTTACTGTGTTCTTATATTTAAAGCAATATACATTTAAAAGGTATTCTTGTTTATGTTATCAATTCCAGATATCTTGCTGATTACTTGGGAGGGACATTTTAGTTTTTCAGATGTGTATCTTGGGATATGTGCTATAAAAGAACAGTTAAACTTAGAGCAGATTCTAAATACCCGTGACATATTCTAAAATAAAGTTAGGTCTTGCAATTACTTATACTTCCCCCATCAAATCTATTATATCTTGTCATCTAAGTGACCAAGGTTTGCTCTGCCACTTGTTTCTGTGTGACCCTGAATGAGTAGCTTAATTTCTTTGGGCCTTGGTTTCCTCATTTATGGACTCAGTTTAAAATCCACTGTATTATTGAACTGTGAGGATTAAAAGAAATAACACTTGTGAAGTATCTAGCACAATGTCAGCATGAAGTCTGACATCAGAAACAGAGAAAGTAAGTCAATTTTGTATGTGAAAGAAAAACATTGTGAATTTAGAAGGTTGGACTGGATGGCTCTATCTCACTATTTAGCTCTCTCCCTTCAAAATATCTTTTCATCATCTATTTAGTGAATTCCAAGAAAAGGCTCCGTTCAAGCACCGTTGTGTATTTTTCATAAAGCAGATTGAATCCCCTGGCATACTTGGAGTAATTAAGAATTTCAAGTGAAATATGTTTAATGTTATACTGCTACATGTTTCTTTGATGATAGATATTAAATAAAACAACTAATTGAACTGAATAATTGAATTTTCAAAGCAATTTAGTGGTAGAAATTAGCAGTACAAAAAGTAATTGTGTTTCTATCAAAGAACATCACGACTAAACACATTGCTTTTTATGGTGGAAAGCAAATATATCTTATATTTCTGAACTATTTTAGGTCTATATAGCTGTGACACAATCAATGTGTCCTTGGTTTACTTATACTCTAAATTATAAAATTACTTTAAAAAGGAAACTGTGAAAGGTATGTGACCGTGACAGACATTTTTGAGCTGAGTGGTTTGAGAATGAATATTCACTCTTTTTCAGAAATGGTTTTGAACGAATAAATTGTAACAAAAATACATTTTAATAATTTAATATAAAATTGTAATACATTTTGGTTTATCATTAAAATGGAGATAATAGTACCAACTCAAGGAATTATGATAATTAAATGAGATAATACATGAAAATCTTCTGGCAGACTGCAGAATGTATAAGTATTAGAGGTATATTTTATTTCAAATCTATATAATTGCACTAGAAAGTCTATACAAAGAGTATGTTATTGTGTGGTTTTGGGTTTTTTTGTTTTAAACAAAATTTGTTTTTTAAAAAATAATCATCTGGGGCACCTGGGTGGCTCAGTGGGTTAAAGCCTCTACCTTCGGCCTGGCCATGATCCCAGGGTCCTGGGATTGAGCCCCGCATTGGGCTCTCTGCTCAGCAGGGAGCCTGCTTCCTCCTCTCTCTCTCTGCCTGCTTGTAGTCTCTGTCTGTCAAATAAATAAATAAAATCTTTAAAAAATAAAAAAATAAAATAAATAAAAATAATCATCATCTGGTTGTGTTTTAGAAATCTAAATAAATATAGCTGAATTTGATTAAAACCAAGTTCACCTCCATTACATTTTTTTAATTCAAAATATGCTTATACTTAGGAAGAGATCGGGATACCAATTAGGCCAGGAATGAAGAAGCTCATTCTGTAAGATGTTGGCTTGTCATATTAGATTTTTTGTGATTATACTGCCTCAGGGAATCTAGCTGTAGTCACACAATCACTGGAAACAGTGCCATGCTTCATTTCAGCCATGGTCCCTTAAGGTTTTTGAAACAAAATTTAATAACTGATTAGGTTTCCTATATCTTCCCTGCTGTTCCTGTGATGCTTTCATTTCCCCATAAACACAGGCAGGGGAAATTTTTTTCATCTCTCTCATTGCCCAAGCTAAAAATTTGGAAGTTACTCTCAATTCTATTTCTTAACGCTAGTCTCCTCAGTTACTTAGTGTGCTGATTTGATCTTGTTAATATTTTGAATCTCTCTTCCTTCCTTCCTTTTTTTTTTTAACATAGACACTGACCCCATTTATATTCTCACCTTCTCTTACTTGAACTGGATTTACCCTTTTGACTAATCTCCTGCCTCAGATCACACCTCATTTCCTCCATGCTCTAACCAGAGGGAATTTTCTAAAATATAAATCTGGTAATATTACCTCTCTGATTAACAGCTTCTACATGTCCTGTAGTTAAAAACAAACAAACAAACAAACAAAAAAATCTGAGGCCCTTATTAATGGAGCTCCAAGTCTTTGTGGTCTAGCTTTTGCTTCTCCAGCACAGGCTCTCGAGTCAACAGACCTGGTCATAAATCCTAGCTTTATTACATATTTGGGTAAGTTACTTATCTTTTTACTCTTCAGTTTCCTTATATATACAGCTGGGATAATAGTCCTTATTTTAGTTTGCTGTTTTGAGGACTGAATGAGATAATATTTATTTTACCTATATGACACATAGCAAGAAGTCCCAGATTTAGGGTCCTTGGTATTATTTGTCACTTCTCCCTCCATATGTATCCTATATACTAAACATAACTAAGTGCCTTCTGTTCACCCAACAAGTGGCTTTCTCTCATTTTTATTTCCATGACTTTGTGTTTATTTCCTTTGCCTGTTTGCCATCACTTACCATCTTCTTCCTCAACCTTCTTGTCTATCTCGCTCACCTATCAGACTTGCTCACAGGGCTTTTCTTATTGGAAGCTCCCTTGACAAAGCTGGAAACTCCCTTCTTTGTACTTCATTCAGTGGGTCAAGGCCAAGATTATACATTTAGAAGTCTTAGTGCCTGGATTTAATCCTTGCTCACTATGTAATCTTGGGCAAATTATTTAACTTCTTTAAGCTTCCACTTTATCTATAAATTGTGTGAATAATAGGATATATCTAATGAGATTATGTGAAGATTAAATGAGACAACCTCTGTAAGGGCTTAGCACTGTGTATAACACATAGTAAAGGCTCGGAGACCGAAAGTCAGTCACTATAATAGCAGGTAGCCTAGAGTTCATTGTGCTGACAGAGCACAGAATGCCTCATGTTATAATAGTCTTATTTATTTCCATGACTTTATATCTACCTGACTGTAAATTCCTCCTAGATTTTCTCTTTATTCACTTTTATGTTCCCCACACATGGTTTGGAAACTGGCTCACAGTAGATTATTGATGCATGTTTATTGATGAAAAAAATGGGTGAATATTATTTGATCTTACTGGAAAACTGGTAAGAGTTTTCTTTTATGTTTTAGTAGTATTTATGGAGCAGGCAGCTCAGGATAGGGAAAAACATTCCATTTCAATAAACAACACCTACTAGTCTATAGTCTCCTTGGGGATGATCTCAGTATCTTGCAAGTCTCTATCTCCAAAACACCTACATTTATTGCTCAGTATATTTTAATCATTGAATAAATAATTTATGTGTTGATCTCCCTTATTGTGATTAAATTTTAAGCAGAGATAAATTCCTCCTGTCCAGTAATACCATTTACATAGTAAGTGAATTTAGATTTTAAATACTTTATTATAATTCTAGCCTGATTATAAAGACTATATTAAAATGCTGTATAAAACTGCTATATGTAGACTATATAAAAACCATTCCATGCAAAAAGTTGAAATCTCATTCTATGTTCTCTGACAAAACTATTATAATTTTTAATAGTACCATTTATTTTAGCAATTTTACTGCTTCTGTAATTCTGTCTGTATTTTTTTAAAAGTACATGCTACCTTTAATTTGAGGACCATATATTAAATATGTTTAAATGTGATATTCCCGAAGTGGAAAGTTTGAGGTCATTATGATTCAGAGATTCTTCCAACATTGTGTCTGTAATCACGTAATCTATACAGGACAGTATAAATTGATCACAGCAATTTAAAGCTAGGAAGTCAAGGTTCATATCTTACCTCTGCCAGTGGTGCAGTCTCAGACATGGCATTAAACCTCTCTGAACTCAGTTTCCTCCTCTGAAAATGGGTCTTACTCTAGGTGCTATGATGAAGGCCTGGAACACAATAACAGCTTAGCAAATGTGACCATTATAATTTTAAATGAAAAGAGCAACTGTTTTACTGAAGCCCAGTTATTTTATCTTATAGAAGCCTTTGTCCACGGGTAAGAAATTCATTCTTGAGTGTCAGTGTACTAGAGGGTACCCTAAAACCCAGGAACGATGGAATGAATTATTTAACTATTTCCTGGATAACTCTTGACAAATTACATATGAGAGATGATTTGGAACATACAAAGTGTTCTTGGAAACCATTCCTGTCTTAACAATAGCTAAATCCATCTGTTCTCCTGTAGTTTCATTTATATTACCCCCACCCCATATTGTAAACCCATATTTGGACTTCATTGATTCTGGATTAATATCTGATGTATTGTCTAAAAATAGAAATACTAGAGGACCCAATAGAGAGAGATGACTCTCAGGTAATAGGATCATAGGTATTCACTTTTTCTTCCTTCCTCTTATCCATGGGTTTTGGAAGGAGAATTTTTCTCAAAGAATGGCTTATTTTCTGAAAAAGTAGGTCAGTAAAAAAGTTTATAGAATTCATGTCATATATCTACAGAGGGAAGGAATGAAGCTAGTGTTGTCACTCTATCAGTATGTCTTAGTTTCTTAATCACAAAAAAGAAATATATATATTTCTATAAAATGTGCGTGTATATATATATACACACACACATGCCTCAGAACTATGAGCATGTTACATGAAGTCAATGAGACTGATAATATTGAAATGCTTAGGAAGTAGAAATAAATGTATGTTAGCAATGCAGTTTTCTTATAAGTAACAATTGCAAAGCTTACCTCTCAAAGATCTAAAACTATGAAATTGATTCATTCAAATGGCACATGAGCATTTACTGCTGGATGTGCAGTGTTGTGTTTACATGGTATTTTGTGTCCTCACACCACGACGTAACCACAACTGTCTTAGAGAAGAATTTTCTTAAAGAGAACACTCATAATAATGGCTAAGGTGACTCCAGTCTTGAGAACCAGATAAGACTTCCCTCTTCCATCCCTTCTATTTTTTTCTTCCCTTCTTTCTCCAATATTTGTTTGGCTCCTACTTTGTAATAGGCAGCATGATGGTTATTAATATGTTACAAAGATGAATAAGGGACATTTGTGCCCTTAGTAAGCCTGTGGTCTATTTGAAACTATAAACTTAAAGCAATTACATATGTTATGACAAGTGCATCAATTATGGGGCCATGAACAAAAAAAGCCATGTGAGATTGGAAAAGTTAACTTGAATTTCTAGTTTGGGAAAGTCATGGAGGAAAAGACCTGAACCTATATTAAAAAATGAGTCCAGGGGCACCTGGGTGGCTCAGTGGGTTAAAGCCTCTGCCTTCGGCTCAGGTCATGATCCCAGGGTCCTGGGATCGAGCCCCACATTGGGCTCTCTGCCCAGCAGAGAGCCTGCTTCCTTTCCTCTCTCTCTCTCTGTCTGCCTCTCTGCCTACTTGTGATCTCCATCTGTCAAATAAATAAATAAAATCTTTAAAAAAAGAAATGAGTCCAAATTCTCAGATGAGTGGTCATGGAGAATGTTTCAGGTGGAAAGAGTAACATATTAGAAGCAGAGTTCTGGAGCTCTGTGGACTCACTGGGGAATAATACAAAGATCCATATGGCAGGAATGCAGTGTTCATAAGAAAAAATGGTGGGAAAGCAACATAGGTAGGTAAGGGGCAGATGGTGTAAAGATTGTGAGAGAACTTGGGCTTTATCGTAAGCCAGTTCATTTTTCCATAGGACTACCTAAACTTTTAGAAATTTTAATCCTTTTGTTTTTCTTTAGTGTGTGGTGCATAGATGGGCTCTTTTGGGAGAGACACTGGTGGCAGGAAGAACAACATTCAGATTTGTAAAAATGTGGTGGGGAAAATAATAGTTCAGAGTCAGCTTCAGGTGATAGAGTTTTCTCATGTGTCTCAGTTTAGCCACAGTGCCTACAGTTTAGCCTTCCTGTCACATGATAAAATGACAGCCCTTCATGGTGTCCTGGTGGGCTGAGTCAGCAACAGAATAATGCCTGCTTGTTAGGATGGTGATAGCTAAGTGTTAATCACAGAAACATCTAAGAAAACTAGTCCTCATGTTATACTGAAGAGGAAAATCATATCTAAATGTTGTACATCTACAATCATGTATATTATGTTTGTCTTACATTCCTTATCAATTAATGGTGATAAATGCCACCTAAGGAGATGTTTTGAGGATTGATTGAGTACTTGTAAGGCATTTTTGAAATGTTTGGCTCGGGCCATTTGAGAAATTAATGAAAGCTATGTATTTCCCTAGAAAATAGAGGTAATTGACCTGTGCTTAAGAGTAAAGTTTGGGCCGGAGAGACATGGGTTGATTTTCCAGTTTAGGCATTTATTAACTGTGTGGCAAGTTCTGTAACTTGTCTCCATTTCCTCATTTAGTTGCAGTGAAAATAAAAGGAGGTAATGAATGTAAACTCCTTAGCTTAGGACCCAGCAAATAGTAAGTCCTCAGTAAATGTTAACTATTATTATCATTATTTTATACCATATCATAGAATTTTGCATAAAATTTCAGGTGAATTCAAGCACTGTATCCAGTGTAGTAACTAACCACTGAAGCCTGGTTAAGAACCAAATGAGTGTAAAAGCTCCTTGATAGTGTTTTTTACTTCAAGGATTCTTAATACATTTTATTTGAATTTAAAATACTTGTAATAAATCCTTCATTTATATGTTTATTTTTTGTTTGCTTAACCATACACTTGATCCCAGGCCTAAAAGCAAGCCGGTTTCAGGTTAGCATGTTTATAACCAGGTTATTTTTGTTCTACATCTAAAGGAATATATCTGCTCTAAACTGGGAGAAAACCAAAGCAGAGACTTTTTTTGTTTTGTTTTAATTTAGGATCTGTGGTTGTAAGCAACAAAGTGAACTGTTCTGCATTTCCAGCTCCTAGGAGGGCTATAATGATCAGGTACATATTGTCATAATTTTGAAAGTAATTTATTTAATGGCCAATTATGACTAAACATGGAGATCGTTGTAATTTTACAGCTCAAAAAGGTAATATATACAGCATAACATATTAAAGTTAAAGCTTGTTTAAAACAGCAGGATATAGAAAAGGGAAACAAGTTGGTGGTGGCTGTTTGTTTGTTTTTTTTTAATACCTATGTCCTGAGCCTTGGGAATTTTAAGTGGTCTCACATTCATTAATTCATCTCTGAGCACCCACACATGATTTGAGCTGAATAGGAAGCTAAACACTAAGGCCAAAAACAGGGTGTGTGGTCTGGTAGCAGACGTGAACATGGAGTAAGTATACTTAGATGTCTTTAAACAGCATTGCTATTGTGGTAATCATATTACAATATATATAAATCAAATCATTGTTCTATATGCCTTAAACTTACAGAGTGATACATGTCATGTATTTGTCAATAAAACTGGAGAAAAGAAAACACTGCATGTAGAGAGAGGAGGCTTGCAAAGGGAGGTGAAAAGCCAAGATACAGGGAGGATGGCACGTTTGTTTGGGGACTGCAGGGAATTTGTTTCGCTAATATCATGGGATGCTAAGGAAGGAGAAGTTATTGAAAATGAATCTAGAAAGGGAGGCAGGACTGAAGTATTGGATGGTGTTGTATGACATGAGAAGTTGATTGAATTTCCAAATACGATGCCAGTTTCAATTAATGGAGACATTCAACAATGACTACACAAATAAAATTCTCAGAACTTCCTACATGATAGATAAACATGTGCGTGCATATGATAAATACATAAAAATTATATTTATTTTTGTATAAGCTTCTATTTGGGTGTATCCATGTGCATGTTGGGGACCTTTAAGAAAGAAGGATTATACATATGGAAGTAACATGGGTATATATGTAATTCTAATATTATTGATTGCCAATATACTTAATCACATTCATTTAAACCAGGAGGGAAAGCCAAGCTCAATGAATGAAAACATAGAGTAGACTGTTATTCTATTTCCAAGTTAATTTACATTAGAAATAAGATTGTTTAAGATAAATTGTGCTATCCAAAGGCTTATTTCAATAAATATATAACAATGAGTTGTAACTATTGAACCCAGTGAATAAGTATTTATAAATTGCATTAACATTGTTTTCGGGTTATTAATTTTCTATTATTTTCTCCTTCAGTTGTTTAACCTATTTGTATTTTCATAGGTAGTTCATGTTCATATTTCTATAGGTAGTTCAAAATAGAATTTTAACCAGGAAAAAACTATATACTTTGTCTGAGTTCTTGCCAGCTCTAAACACTTACAATTTTGTGACCACAAAAAAAGATGTAGGTATGATTTGGGCATGGATGACTACCTCCAGAAGTCTGCAGCCTAGTGGGGAAGATATGTTTATAGCAAAAACAATTAAAGGCAATAAGTAGCACCATAAGAGAAAAGTGCGAGAGTTCAAAATTGGGACTAAGTACTTCCAACTGGAAAATATCACAGAGCATTTAAAAAGCAAGTGGCATTTAAACTGAACCCAGTGGGATGAATAGGACTTGTGCATTTGGGACGAGGCTAAAGGTGAAAGAACAGAACATTATAAAATACAGAAGCAGAGAGATGGGAAACTGTCCTGTTGAATATGAATAACATTTATTATGTAACTAAAAGCCATTTCTTTATGTTGAAAGAATCATATGAATTCTCATATGAAAGAGAAGTATCATATAAAATATAAACCAGTTAAAATGACATCTGTCAATTTTACTTACTCTCATTGTAATTATATAGTGGTTAAGTACATGGGTCTTGGAATCAGAAGCCTGGGTTAGAATTACCCCAGCTCTGCCTCCTATTAGGTGCATGATTTGCTATAAATCATGTAAGCTCTCTGAAACACAGTTCCCTTACATGAAAATGATGGGAATGATAATGTCTAACTCACTGAATTGCTGTAATGATTAAATGAGATTATGAATGTTAAGTACCTGCTACCAGTGCAGCTCACATGTAATAATTATGCAATAAACTGCTGTTGTTAAATGGTACATAAGTCTTGAGAAAGAAATTTACTTTTTAATTTCTTTCCCATGCTCTACATTGTTTTCAAGAGAGAAAGCATAGGAAAATGACCATAGTGAGTTTTTTTGATGATCGTTATAAGGGGAGAGTGGAGGAAAGATAACAAGGCTCTGAACCGTCCTCTCTTTGTTTTCTTCTCATTCTGTTTAACAGATTTGCATTTCAATATACACCTAATGCATGTGAGTGTTTTGAGTGTCAGTTACATGGCTCTGTTCAAAGTTTGGAACTATTTTATCTGTTCTTACCCTCTCCCCACCCCCTTCAGCTTAATTGTGCATGAAGTATGCATGCACGCGCGTGTGTGTGTGTGTGTGTGTGTGTGTGTGTGCGTGTGTGTTTGTATGTGTGTGCTTGCTCTGCTGTTCACTTCTGCTGCCTTCCATTGGACTAGACATAATCATATTAGTACCAACATTTTGTATGTGTAGTTCCCTGCTTTATGCTCTTACGGCTACAGTGATGGGAAAATTGTATGACCAACTGTACTGAGAGAATTGTCAAACCTCTTCTTGAGTTCTCTAGCATAAGTATGGAGAATGGAGAAAATAGAATTAATTACAAGAAAAGTGATGTCAATGGTGCTGACACTGAAGTACTAAACTATTTAAATGCACAACAGTTACCTAGAAACTTGTTCATTCGTAAGCTTATATTTAACACCAGTAAAGTGAGTCATGTCCTCATTATTCTTGACTCAATAGCTGCTAAAGTTAAACGTTTTATTGAGGAGGAGGGATGATCCTACAGTATATCTCATATGCTATTTCTCTCTGAAACATTGTTTCTCAATGGACACATTCATTAATGAATTCAAAGGATCTACAACAGAGTCTGGCTTTATTACATCGCAATCTGGATGTTGGTCCTGCCTCAGGAGGATGGACAAGATATTCCATTTCTAGAAGTACTAATAAAATAACAATTTTAATAAATAACAATTTTATTATACTTGCTAGGAACTTATATACAGATTTTCATCTGATGAAGCCATGTAAACTGTTTATAATTTCATATCTGTATGTACACATATGAGTTATTATAAAAGTCTTGGAAGTTGAAACATCTAGCTAAGTCGAATAACTATCAAAAATTTTCCTTCATAAGGTCATAAAGCAAAACTGGCCACCCTCTTCGCATACTCTCACGTACACAAATCTGATGCATCTTTTAAAAGTAAAAAAGAGAAAAAACCATGTACAGCATGGAAGCTTTTTGTCAATTTCTCGAGTGTGGCATGGTTTTAATCCGCTGCCTTAAAGAATCCCAGAAAACCACCCGGTGCGGTAAGACGCAGTGGCGCAGAGCTTCGCAGCCTCGCATGCGGGGCCAGGGCTGGCTCCCTCAGGGACCTTGGCCTGCCCACTCACCTCTCCCTGGGCCCCTGCGCAGTCTTGACACCTGGTGGGACTGAGACTGGAGAAGGAAAGAAACTTGAAGGAGGGTAACGGAATCCATGCCTTTGTTCCTGGGAGGAGGGGTGGACACAGTCCCACAGCCCTTTCTCTTGTCCATCCTTGCTCCTTCCGCCCGTGCCCCGGGATTGAGACGGGTGCGAGTTTCCTGATGGTAGAAGGCACCGGCAAGAGGAGTGCAGGGCTGGCTTCCACGGGACATGGGTAACTGCTACATGTTAGCCACGGCACTAGCATTTTGCATACATAATCTCTAATCTGTTTAGCAACACAGTGAGGAAAGTTTTATCCCACATTCTACAGATTTAGGAATTCAAGTCCAGAGCCATCTGGTTTCTGTGTAGCTAAGTATATGTATAAACTGATCAGAGATAATATACTGTCACTTTTGTTTTTGAGGCTTGCATGGTCCATGAAGAAGGAGGGGGTGGGAGAGAGGATCCTAAAAAGGTACAGTAAATACACTGTGGGGGAGTTGTGGGGGCAGAGAAGAGAGGGGTGGAAGGGTCACTTCTGAGCTGATCTTGATTGGGAACTTTTTCCCAGTGGAATGGAGTAGGCCGGTCATTCTAGGCAGAGAGAATAGAGTTTATGGTTATTAAGTGAAAGGAAAAAAACACCACAAGTAAGAATTTTTATTTATATTATTTTTGTTCACTGAATTCTAGCTGCACATCCTGAGAGCATGGTGTGTGTATCCCTTTGGGATTGTATGATGCTATTATCAGTGATTATCATGTGCAGGCCTATCTAGTTGTAAAAAAACTAATAAAGGTATTTCTCCTAAATGTTTTAGAATGTATTAGGGGAGGGTCCGGCCTATGCAGCTGGTATTTCATTGAGCAGTCTTGAAGATTTGTGATCATTGGCTTAGCACATTTGTCTAAAGAGGAAATTTTTATTTGTGATTTTCTAGGTGATTTCTTTTTAATGGATCACTTGTAGAATTAGAAAGAATGTAATGATTATAGTAAATGGAAGGTTGTGCTTCTGTCTCATGGTTGGTTGGAACTGAGTTGTTGAAAAATCCAGGCAATTATAAACAGAAGTAACATTAGAGATACTGTTGAAACTTCACCCTCAGGAGAGATACTCATGTGGAGATATTTATTGAGAGAAACCACAGGTCCAGTGTCTTGCCAGAGGACTAGGAAAATGGCAGGCCCTGGAATCCAGAGGACTGACTTTCTGCGCTTTTTCCTCTATAGATTCTGTCTGCACTTTGAGAAAACATAGATTTAATATAGAATTATTTCAGCTGATGAGAACTGAATTGAATCTTCCCAAATTCATAATTAGTGGCCTGGCCCTCAGTACCTTAGAATGTGACTGGATTTAGAGATAGGTTCTTGAAGAGGTAATTAAGGTTAAATTAATTGCTAAGGTTGAGACCGTAATCCAGTAGGACCCATGACCTTATCAGAAGAGGAAGAGATACCAGAGATGCACTTGGACAGAGGGATGGATGTGTAAAGATGCGTCAGGGGGGTGGCTATCTGCCAGAATGGGAGAGAGGCTCCAGGAAAAATAAACTCTGTTAACACCCTATTTTGGATATCAAGCCTTTAGAACTATAAAAAGTGTATTTCTGTTGTTTAAGCCACCCCATCTGTGGTATTTTGTTATGTCAACCCTAGCTAACTAAGATACCTGGTAAACGTCCAAATTAATAAAAGTACACTGACCTTGTTTCCTGATTTTCTGCTCAATTTTAAGCATATATTATATATTTTGACACTTGCCTACAATATCTACTTAGCATTTGCTACTTTGGTGGAGTGCTTCTCCCCTTATGGGCAAGAAGTATATTTTTTCATCTTTATTTCCCCAGTGCCTCAAATCGTGCTTGGAATATAACAAGGGCTCAATATCTATGCAAATAAATGAATGAAAGGAATGATACTTTTCCACATAAGCATATCATTTTCACAACTGAGTTGTATGATTTTGATGCCAAGCCTTTAAAAAGTTAACTTTCTTTTTAACCAGAACATGTATTTCTTAAGATATACCTTCTTTTTTCTCAATTTTAATATAGTGATTTATCTTATGTATACTTTGACTGTGAACACCGTGGGCGGGGGTGAGATGATAACTTTTTTATGGCAAAGTTCAAGGACTGTTGACAGGTGTTCCATGCTATGTTGAGAGGCTTTTCTGTCAGGTTCTTCTCATGACTATGATGCTTAGTGGGGCTCTCAACACAAAGCACCTCTATCCTTTGTGATAGTTCTTGTTCTCAAGTTGTTTCCTTTTGCTCTAGTAGAGAATGGAAGGAGCCATGGGATGTACAATAGATGTCTATATTTAGCAAAATCATCCAAGCACTGAGGACCATGTTTTAGTCTTCTCTGTTACCCCTCTGCTACCGCACACACACCTTGATGCATCTCTAGGCTTGGCAGCCAGTTGCACGCATCCATAGACAAATGCCACTTCTGTGAGCTCTACAGTACTTACGTACAATACTGGGGCATCCACCAGGTGGAGTATTTATTCGCACCTGGAATCCTTTCAGCCTCAGTTTTCAGTTCATGGGGCAAAACTGTATTCTCCCGATTATATATTTATCTCACTTAGTAGCTAGCATTATTATTTTCTGTTTCTTTCTTTAAACCTTTATGTTGGGGCATGTAATGTGTGTACATATGAATTAGGGAAAATAAATGGTAACTGTAGTTCTGACCCTCAAGAGATATACTCAAACTGAAACCTTATATGCAAAAAAGTAAGGAGTGTGGTCTTTACTATGGGTGGTATGGATTCACTATCAACTACTAGAATCTTTACAGATGAATATTTTTCTGACTCTCCTATTTTAGATGATCTAGCATAGAAAGAAAAAAAAACCTCAGGTCTAATTGTGTTTTAGATCAAGAGAGAAGAGTTTGGATATGCAGTAAGATAAAACATAGTTCAATTTCATAATGTAATTTCTCAGTGTGTTAATACCAAGTAACTTTAAGAAATGGAAAGAGCCATGTGATGTCATTAAGTTAAGAAGCATTTTACATATAAGAATAGACTACTTTAGAAAGTCCTAGAATATGGGGAATAGAAACAACCCCCTGTTTTTTTTCAGACCCTGGGTAATGTCCTACGTGACATCTGCAGGCGTGGAGCACGGTGGAAAGGTTGCTTACCACATGCTACAAATTGATGTTAACAACGGAGCTGGGTATTCAAAAATGATTCAAAAATGAATCATGCTGTGTTTTTGGAAGGCAGCTATGCTCACCACTATACCACCAACGCCATGCTGTGTTTTTGGATGAAGGCCTTTACCTCCAGAGACATGGCTTTGACAGCCTCTTCTGGAGAACTGCAGTTGGAAGCAGCATTTCATGCCAACGTTAGGCAAGCAGGCAGAACTGGAGTCAGAGGCTGACTGAGTGCCTGCCCATATGCTTCTGGCTGGAGCCAAAGTTCCTGTTCACGAAAATGATGGACAGACCCACTAGGCATTGCTCTTAAAGGAAGATCTCTGTTCAGTGCTTTGGGTCTTGTAAATGAGTAAAGAGGTTCCCTGAAGCATCAGAATTGCTGCTGGCCCAAAGAATATAGGAAATATAGAATTAAAGATGACTTCGAAATGTGTTTTCATTTTTGGAAATCCTGCCATGTTTCTGATGTTCTCTCTCTCTCAATGTGCCTTTTATTTATTTGGAAACTTTTAATGCCTTTGGCAGATAGAACTGTAACTCACCATAACAGGTGAGTGAAGAGTGAGCATCAGGAAAGAGAGGTAACATATGTATGGGAATAATAGCGGAAATTGTTTACCTGTTGGATCTGGGAGGTAAGTTGTGCTCAGTTCTGTCTGCCCTCACTCTACTTGGGAGGGAATGGAGCTTTTTGGTCTAATAACTGTGGGATATTTCCTGGGTTCTATATGTAGGAGTCACCATAGTTAAATATCAGTGTTTTAGGAAAGGATACTCATTCACTCGTTAAAGATTTTTGAGCAGCTCCTCTGTTGTAGGAACTTGGCCACATAATGAGGACACAAGCATGAAAAGGCCAAGTGCTGCTTTCCAGGAACTCACAGAGTATTTGAACTCCTAAAACTGAGGTAGGATGGAATGATGGATAAGGATTCAGAAGACTGGAGTTCCAGCCCTGGCTCTGCTACAAACCAGCTATGTGACCTTGAACAAGTCACTTTTCCTCCATGGGCTTCAGTTCCCATGTCCCTCAAATGGGATGATGGTGAATGCTTATAAATCCTTCAAGGATTATTGAAGATACAAGAGGTGATGTCTGGGTGAGAATCATAAAGAAATAAAATGGCAAACAAATGTAAGCAGTCTTAATCACCTTAACGATATAAAAAAATCTCATATAAAAAATTTAAAAATCTTACTCTAGAAGCATCATCCTTTGAAATTCACAAAGCCAAACTCTTCATTGAGTGTACAGGAAGAAAAAGAAATAGGAGTTACTAGGTTGCAATAATAACTTGTGTTTAACAAAAATAATTGTATAATCAGCCTGGTACATGATGCTTTACTTATATGCTATTATGAAAGTCTTACAACAGTCCTGAGAAGTGGGAATTATTATCCCCATTGGACAGAAGATAGCATGGTCTCAGAGAGCTCATAGAGCTTATCAAATGTCATATGACTTGTAAAGAACTGAGCTGGGATTTAAAGCCAGGGCTGACTCACGTGTTTAGGTTACTATCACTATACTGTCTACAAACCCAACCCCAGACAAGAGTGCAGGGCCGGTACCACCATGATTGTGATGTTGGCAGTCTGCCAATAAACATGTTCCAAGACATACTGTGTGAAGCCTTAGGCACCCTGAATATTGATGAGTGGGCCAGAGAAGCTTAAAAGCTAGATCTCTGAACAAGAAAAAGTAGTGGAAAGGAAGCCAGGATACTGGCATAGAGATGATCGTGTAAGGGGAGCAAACTGGGTGTGGATGAACACGCAGGATGAGACCAAGAATAAATTAACACACAAGAAAAGACCAAAAAGCATACGTACGCTAAATGCCGCAGGGGCATTTTCTCTCACTTACCAGCTCGTCATTTCATATCTGCCAATACTTTTTGTGAGTCCTTGATATGGTAGCCCAGGTGGAAAATAAATACATATTGCACCTATCCTGTGCCTGCACCTGATTAAATATCCAAGATGCAATAAAACCATAGTTTCCAGAACATTTTTTATTCATGAGGCAATCTCAACAGGAAACAAATTGCTTAGGGGACTGAAAAGCTGTATTCATCCAGGCTAAATCAGATGCTTTCTATTTGAAATTTGTAAATTTGAGATGCTTTGTTCCTGGTTTTGTTGGTGTAGATGTTTTCCAAAACCTTCCTCTAAAAATAAATCAACATGTATCGCTGGGTTATTTTGCCATGTGGAAAAAAAGAGGAGTTTACGTGTTCCCATTAGGGACCTTCTCTTTTTCTTCTGTGTTCAGCAAGAGGACATTGTGGAGCTTGGTTTCACAATGAAATTGTTTCTCACAACCCTTCCTCCTCCAAACTTCGTCTTGCTGGCTTAATTGATGCTCTCGGTGCACCTGCAGATAATGGCATGCCACGGTGACTTCAGACCATTTCCTACCAGCTGCATGTGCTCCTCTGAGAGTCCGAAAACCCTCCAGGGGTTGGGTCGTTTTGAGGCTGATAACCATTGTGTAGAAAGCTCTTAGTTAATCCCGATTCCTTGGCTGCTTGCATTTTTAGCAACGATACAGCAAGGCCAGTCATTTTTCCTAGAAACTTACAGTATATGGTTTTATAATTCTTGGGTTGAAGTCCAATGTTTGGCTCATGATTTTTAAGCTTTTCTGCCAGTGCTTGTCTCTAAAGCAGTGAAGCACTCACGGGGACACATAGGCAAAACCTGGCTTACCATGGCAGGGGGCTCTTGGATCATCACCTCATAATCACTGGAGAATAAGTTTGGGATGTTGGGGAGAGTTTTATGAGAACCAAGGAGAACCCGAAGCTCATTTAAATGCTCCTTGTTGAGCATAACATTAAAGCACGTGTTAGACTTGATTCCTGGATGATGCCTTTCTTTCTGCACCTCTTCCTGCTCGGTCACCACACCATGTGGACTCATTTCTGCTTCTGATGCTTACAGAGCACTTTCTTCCATCAGAAATGCTCTTCCCTCCCCTCCTCCTGGATAACTTCACTCACCCTTCAGACTCTAACTTAAATGCTGCTTAAATGTCTTCAGAGGCCCCACTGCAAATCCCCCAAACTAATTTGGTCTACAGTAGCTATTTATCACCGTCTTGTGATAAAGGAGAAATTGAGAGGCAGGAAGTTAGTGCTGTTTGCTTAAAACTGACCCGATGAGTATTGGAATCTAGGCTCATAAAGCCCATACTTTCTGTTTCTACAACTCCGATCTACTGGACGGAAGACTTGAGACCAGAGTAGTAGCGCAGCTGGCGGTTTGACTGTAGGGCCATCAAATTCTGGAGTCAGGACTCCCTAGAGACCCCTCTGGTTAACATTAGTTCGTTCCAAACCAGAGCTGGCGCTGAGGCTGAGGGCCTAATTCTGAGGCCCCAGCTGTGGAGGTTGAGAGATCCATGGGACTGGGAGTTTGGCCTAGACATCCAAGGGCAGAACTCCCACAGCCGTCTCCCCGGGCTGTTAGCTGTGTCTCTTCTTAGCAACCACATCTAAATAAACCTTACTATTGGCCACAGGAAGCATGGAGCTTCATCAGGCTGTGCCCACCCAGAATCTTCTCCTGGCAGCTACCTCTCAGAGTCCCTGTTGAGAGAAAATCAATTTGCATTTTGCCTGAGAATGCTCAATACCTTTTTCCTCAGTAGCTCTATAGGCCCACCCAGCTCTCTGAAGTCAGCCAACCAGGTACTAGTACCCTATTGTTCTTACAGCTCTCAAATAGAGTCACCTAGAGGTGAAGTGATTTACTCAGTGTCACATTTACTCAGTCACAGCAAGTGACTGCCGCGGAACTAGAGCTCCAGTCTCCCTACTTAGGTCGTGGAGCATTCTTCACCACATTGAACAGTCCTGCCAGCCGCGAGGTGATGACCTTACTCCGCCGGCCTGCCTGTTATCAGGAAGGTAGTATCTTAGCACCATAAGTGGGCCAGGCTTCCTTGCACTGTGTCCTCACAGTGATCACAACAATGGAATCTTAGTCTGGCCCTGCTTTGACCAAACTCTGGAGTGTGTCTGGCTTCAACTCTCAGCTTCTCTGCTTACTGTGGTATGATTTGGGAGAAGTTCTTCAACTTCTCTGTCTCACTTTGGTATCAGTAACCTAAGGGGAATAGTGATACTACTTACTGCACAGGATGGTAATGAGTATTTTAATGAGTTACGTGAAATAGTGCCTGACATGAAAAAAGAATCCATAAATATTGGTTTGTAGCAGGGTTCAGCAGTTACGTTTGTCCCTCATTTTGTTCACTGTCCCATTTTAAACCCAGCTCAGTTATTGAGCTCACCCTACAGAGATAGAACTCAGGCTCTATCTGTGACTGTTACAGTCTCTTTGGATCATGGATTTTAGAATGTCCTCTGCACGTACCAGGACATTTAGAGAATTTCTGGCATCTTCAGATTTATGTGCTCTAAATGGGTAATTGATGGCCACACCGTCTTTGTGGTGGGTGTTTCCCTTAATTCTCAGTCTCTGATTTGAGTTCATTTGCTGAGCAGATCTAGTCGACATGCCACGATCTAAGGAATCACCAAATTTTATCCTGTTCCAGAAACCAGCCTCACTCAATGCCCCACTTCTCTCTGATAATTAAATCTACTGTTTCCCCAAATCCTTTCACCTGTCTTGGAAATTGGCTCTTAGTAGGGCTGTTTTACAACAGCAATACTCCATAAATGCTTGGCAACTAGGTTAGGTCTGGTGGTCAGCAGGAGAAAAGAGAAGGCATTTCTCTAAGGTACTATTTTTCCACATAGGTCTCTGCTTTTCCCCACAAGGGAGCAGCAGGAATTACTGATTCTGAATCCCAACAGGGGCATGCCTTTAATTGCCCCGACTAGCCAGGAGTCCAGGACAGTAAAGTGGCATGATTACTGACTGCAGATGGATTGTCTTATCTGCAGATTCCCACCTGCAGAGATCCAAGGCATTAATTGAAAGCATAAAGGTGGTAGCTGGAAGAACCAGCATCCTTTTCTTCTGCTATTAAGAGACCTTGGAACCATTCATTGTGAGCATAAAACCGCATGTCCAGACACTCAAACCAATACTCCCTACTCCCTAAGTGTACCATTGTATATTCTACATTTTGAAATCACATGCTAACACTGTACAAGCAGCTGGAGAGATCTGGTTGTGTAGCTTTGTGGCCTTCCTCAAAGTCACCTAATCTTTCTGAACTTCAGGCTATTCATCTGTGAATTTTTTACTTCATGGAGTTTCTGAGGAATAAAAATGAAATAAGGTAAATCACCTAGCATAGACAGGCACATAGGTATCCCCTATTCCCTCATAGCAGGGCAAGAAAGAATTGGGTGTGCGTGTGTGTGAGGATTTGAAGTGATCTTCAGGCTCGTCACTCACCATTTTCCAGTATGATTATTGAACACATTTCTCAAATTTACTTTTATATTTAGAGAAAATTGAGGCTCTGGCAACTATATAAAGTAAATTAAATAGAAGTGAACTCATTCCAATGAAGTCATATAATCTGAGCTGCAGTATGGCTCTAATGGATATTGATGGATCTTGCTGGCTACTGCATCGCAGTGTCCCGACCAGAGCCTGATACACAGGAGATACTTGATAAATGCTTGTTGAATAAATTGATCCATGATATATCATTACAAATGATCCACCTCATTGATTGGAAGCATTTAAACATGACACAATGATCAACACCTCCTTTTCTCAGTGTACTCAACTTGAATCCTATCATTTAAAAATCTACACACAAGGACCATGTTTACAAACCACTAAAACACGATTGAAAATGTTCACTGAAATGTTCGCTGAAAAGTGAACATTGCATGCAAGCATGATGTTAGCACCGTGTTCTTGAACTCTCACACCAGCAGTACAAACTGTGGCATTAGCTGCTACTTTATGAGAGGCTAACTTTGTCCAAATATATACAGCCAAGAAGTAGAAGAACAGAAATTTGAATCTAAGTATGTCTGGCTCCAAAAGCAATGTTGATGTCACCACATTCGATTAGATAAATATTTAGGAGAAGAAATGAAGAAATGCCAGTCTCTCTACCCCTCAATTGAATTAACATCCTGGATTCCAAGATCAGTTTGAATAAGAAATGAGTGTCCCTTCTGAGAGGACCAGCACTACAGGGATAGGGAGATTCACCTTGAAGTCTGAGGATCTGAGGCGGCAGGGGGTTGGTTAATTCAAAAGACAAAGATTGGCCTTGAAAGAGATTATCATTATCTTTGTACTAATACTTAGTACATTAAGTGAATTGCCATAGTCCCTATGTAGTCTGGAGTTTTTCAACAAAAAGCGAAGTTGATACAGGGCCAAAGGGACAGATGGAAATAGCTTTGAAGATGACCGAGGATTCTGTCCAGAGGATGTCTGGGGAGGAGGAAGAAGGAAATTGACCAGAAACTTGAGCAGACGCGAAGATCATGCATTGGAGCACAGAGGCCAGGGCACAAAGATGTTAATAATATGAAGGGGGAAAAAAAAAAAAGCAGTGAAGAATTGGAAATGGCTTTAAGTTTGTTCATTCGGAAAGGTAATGATGTGCTTTCTCCTAGTGATGTTGGGCAACCAAGTTATAGCCATGCACAGGGTCACCTGCTGGTTCTGTAATACAACACGATTGTTAAATGCCTTGAAAGCAGAAACGGTGACTGTCATATTTACATACATATATATGCATATGCATATATACATATGCATATATATGTAAATATGAATATATATCCTCTGTTATAAAAGAGCATGAGCTCTGGATCTAGACTATCTAGATTCAGATCCTCATTTGATAACTTAATGTATTTGTAATTGGGTCTCAGTTTCGTCATCTATAAGAACCATGAACACAATGCCTCTTTGGTGAAGTGTGTAGATTGAATATCTTTAAAACCTGTGAAATGAAGACTAGGCCCAGGTATATAGTAAACACTCAATAAATGTTAGCCATTATAAGTAATTTTTTTTCCTTTTCCCTTAATCATCTATCACTTGTCACAAATTAGAGATTCTTCCTGAGGTTAACTATCCTTTACATATTCTTTCTTGCCCTCCTGTTTTGTTTTTTTTTTCCTTATTTCTTTCATTCTTGCCTATTACCTCAGGACAACTTGTCTGACTTTCTATCAGTCTGCTTCATTTTGGAACCTAAAACACTGGGAAAAGCCAGCTGGAATCAGTCATCAAACTCCATAATTTATGAAAATCACCATATTGACCTCAGAACTTCCACATCTCTATCAGCGTCTGCAGACACCTCTCAATGTGCTTTCTTTCCAGCATCAGCACTTGAAACAAAACATTATTCCTATTCAACTGATTTGTCCTTTTTGTTCTACTTTTACTGGAGTCATTGCTGTTGCTTTGGAATATTTTTCCATTGCAAATGCATGTTTTTTTTAAGCTATACTTGAGGTGAATATGTTGCTGTGGACCAGCTTGCAAACTTACCTAACATTTTTAACAATATTTCTACAAAAAAATACTTTAACCTTTATTCTTTATCCTAAACAACTCAACTGACTCAAATAGGATCTTTCTCACATGAAGATTCATTATTTTACATAGCCATATGTTATCTTGTCTAACTCTCAAAACTTATGAAATAAGTATTTATTTATATATTACTAATAAACATAATACAAGATTTAGAAATTTAAATAACTTACCTAAAGTCATGTAGCTAGCAGGACAGGATAGGGAAGTAGAGCCCATTTCTGTTCATTTCTAGACCAAAGACCTTTCACTACACTAACCCTTCCCACCACATACACACCACATTAAATCAGGGTGTAAATGTGTATTTACAAATGAGCAGCTGGCTAGGTGTTGATGATAATCTGATAATGATGATGTTAATAAAAATCACAAGTTTTTCAGGCATAAGTATGGGCCAGACATTATCTTAAGTGTATGATTTTAGTAAACTTCATTATAGTGGTGAGAAATTGGTCTTACCTCTGTGTACATGTGGAGAAAATGAGGATTCTAGAACTGAATAAGTTGTCAAACGTCATACAACCAGTATGCTGCAGGAGTGGAATTCAAATTCAGGTCTGTTTGACTTCAAATTCCACATTTTAAAAATCACCTCCACATTTTGCTTCTCTAATGGCTGGAAAAGCTGTATACCTCATCTCCCTGTTAAGATGGCCTGCCTTGCTAGATTCTGAAAGCAGATGGGGACAGCGAGTGCTCTTGGCAGTAGGCAAGACAATACCCAAAGAGAAAAGTCAGAGCTAACCAGAAAGGATATGTATGTCATTAGTTTACATATGATATATGTACCCTGAGGAATAGATACATTGTCCACAGTCTGAAAGAAAGGAACAGAAAAACAGTGATAGTGGCCTAGGATGATTCTTACCATCTGGATGTGGATGGAGGAAAAAGTGGTGGGATGAGAGATCCTGCTTCTCCAGAGTCTTTCCATGAATCCTCAGGGACACAGTTTGTCACAAGTGAGCTTTTGCAGCTCCTAATTGCCTTGAAACTTAATGGCATTCTGCAGATTTGGAATTCCTTCTTCAGTCTGCGAAGAATTTTGCTTTGTATGAATATTAAGTTAATACTGCTCTGTATGCAATTTGTATATGTGTTCTTAGTAGACTTTTTAAATGGTAGGACTGAATTGGCGTCCTACAAAACTTTGAAAAATCTGTGTCAGATTATGATTCTATGCAGAAATGTTATCATAAGGAATGATTTGTAAGTACCTCTAATTTCTAGGTAGTAAGTAAAGAGATTTTTCTTCAGGTTTGGCCACTAGAGAAATGCCACTTTTTTTTTTTAACCATTGCTCTTTTTAATAATAATGCCTTCTTGCTCTTTCTTATAATAATGTGTTCACTGATATAAGAGGCACACACCAATTTATTTAATGGCTCCCCATATCATCTGTAATCAGCAAGAGAGTTCCAGACTGTGAAGCTTCTCTCATAAACAGGTATAAGTGAAACTGCTAAAATGCCCTGAAATGAATTCATTTGGGGGATGTCCCAACTGATTGAATACAATTTGAAAAGAAATGACAACTGAATGTTTTCCTCACATTTATACAACCTACTTGAATGAATACCTCAACCCAAATCATTATGATTCTCATCCCCTGAAATTTAGCCAAGCATCTAATATTTTTCCCTATCATTATCAAATCAGTGGCATGTTTTTTATTTTTTTTTTTATTTATTTTTTTTTTTTCAAGATACATATCTGACCATGCCACTTCCATGCTTAAAACACTTTAATGAAGTCCAGTTACTCTTGGGGAAAAAATCCAAAATTCATTTCATGGCCTCCATGGTCCTTCAGAATCTTTCCCATTGCCACCTCTCCATCCTCAGCAACTATCGTCACCTCCAGCCATGCTTTTGCAAAGGCCCCTTTCTATCATAGGATTTACCTATATGTCGTTCCATCTGCCTGGAATGTTCCTCCCTGCTCTTCTCATATCCTAAATTTGCTCTTACCCTTCAAGTCTCGGGCCTTTTGCTATATTTTGGCATCATATCTTATGTTTCTTTGAGCACATATTGCAGCATAATTAAATAATGATTTGCTAATAAGTACATTGGGTTTATATCTGTCACCCCTACTAGACTGTAGGGATGGGGGTCACTTCTGTATTTTATACCTGCATTTACAGCATGTGTTACAGAATCAAGTACATCATTGGTCACACAAGCCTGTTATGAATTACTTAATATGTCAAAGCACTTAGAAGAATGTCTGGCACAGATTAGTGTTCTGCATGAATAACTAATTGAATTGTTGTTGTCATTAGTATTTTTCTTACTTTCCCTTTATTAGTAGGTGTTGATAAGAGGGTTTTGGACTATACCATGGGGCCTTAGGTCCAAGTTGAAGCTCTTCTATATGGTCTTTGGAAAGTCATCTAATCTCATAGGGCTTTGGTTTTCTTACTTTACAGGCATGTCTTAAGAACTTTTATTTTAGAATCCCTGAAAATACAGATTTCCTTGAAAGCCAAAGTAAAGGGAAAAGTAGAATTGAGTAATTATGAATTTGATGCTTTTCTTCAGGTTTCCAGAGTTTCTTTCTGAGATATTCTCCACATCCAGTAGTGGCCCTTTATTTCGTAGACACAAAGAGCCAACCCATCATCAATTTATTTTCATTGGAAAGGCTCTTACATCATTTACTGGGCTCAGTCAATAGCTCTCATCTTCCCTCTCTGGGTCTGGATCAACTGAGAAAACAGGTCAGCAGGAGAACTATAGTACCATTTTGTTACTGATAGAGGACAAGTTAGAGGATATAGCTTGTATGCGAATTCAGATGGACCTGGTATGTGCCTCCCTCTGTAACTGGATAGCGGGACAACTTATTCAAGGGATGTAGTCTTCAAGAGGAGACACACATATCCAGGAACCCATCTCTCACTGGTATAGGTAGAGAAGAAGGGAGAAAAGGCCAAATTCCCAGCACATAAGACCTTAGGCAATTAACTCCACTCAGCTGGGAAACCTGGATCTACAGCCACCATTCAGAACCAGTTACTCAGTCTACCTCTGTGAAAAGGAATAAGAGGTAGGACTATAAGCTAGGACTAACTGTCAGAGAGGGGGCAAAATACTGTCACTTTAAATGTCAGTTATCCCGTGAATTTCAGTTAGTGATTAGATAGTTTCTAGAAATAAGCAAAGTGAACTGTGTCAGGCAGCTGGTACTATGGGAACCAGAAACTGCATTTATTATTAATTAATTTATTTATTTTTGTGAACTAAAGCAACAACAAGAGAAAAACATAGCTCAGGAGCTACCAGGATTTAAAGGCTGTAATAAGCAGTATGGGATTCCCTGGGGCATTTGGGTTTTGAGCCTGAATTCCACTTGTGGAATGGCAGGCCTGGTCTTATTCCAAGGCATCTTTGGTCCCATGGGAAAAGTTTTTGGTATGGATAGACTTCCCAGAGCTCCTGACATTATTCCCTAAAGGTAGTGCTGCCTCCCTAGGAGAGAAGCACTGCTTCTTAGAGCCATTGCCATATTTATATCTTCTCCTTCCTAATTTCTCTTAGGATTTTACCCCCAGAGGCTTATTTTCATGACTAGTTTCATTAAGGAAATGGAATCCAGGTGGTGTTTTCTGAAGCAGTTGCCATAATACTGCAAGTCTTTTGAGAGTCTATACATATGTATTGGTGCATGTTTGTATTTATATATATGTATAAATACAAATAAATACAAATACAAATAAATACAAATTTTATATATATATATGCGTGTGTGTGTGTGTGTGTATATATACACACACATATACTTTTAACTATTCAGGTGTGTAAACATAAACAGTTCCATATATGTGTGTGTATTAACTCAGGGAGACTTAACTGACAAGCATGCTGAAGCGTCTATTCCATGACTGATGAAGGGCAGGGCAGACAATGGTGGCAGGGTCTAAGTGAGTTGTGGGGCTAGTTCTCAAGGAGGAAGGTCAGTCTCCTGACTGGCAATGTTCAAGAGGGCACAGTGAATTTATCATTGTTACCTAAGAAGGTCTAATCCAGGAGGTTGTCCAAAGATTCCAGGTGGCTAATACTAATATTGAAATTGAGGTACCCACTTACTAATTCATTCATCTGTTAAGGACAACCTGGCCAGGTCATGGAAACCTAGAGAACAAAATCAAGACCCTGACATAGGGTGCTACAGGGTTGGACTGGATCACAGAGTTTCTATTTAGCAGATCAGATTTATTTTTTGGTCTCTAGTTGTACCTTTGTGCAAACGAGGAAAGGAAAGCAGAAAGCCTGATGCTATATACCAGGTTTACACAGTAAAGGAAAAGAAAGTTTCCCTCTTGGGGAGCCTCCATAAATCCAAGGGTTTTCTAGAATAAAAAGTTGGTAGCAGGACAGCTTATTTTGGTTAGCTGGTAGAGAAAAGCCAGTAATGTATGGAGAGCCTTAATCAGGCTTGGCTCAGGAGCTAGGTGAGGTGGAGTTTGAGGTCATAGACATTAAAAATTGGATGAGCCCTGTAAGGAATGTGAAGGCATGTATTCATGAAGACATCCTCCCATCCACCCCCCACACAAGTGATATATGCCTATTTATGGACATGTAACCGTATATTATGGTCATGAAGCTTAATTTCTGGCTGGTTTCTGTCCTTATAGTCAAAATCTGAAAGAAGGTCAATGAGGAGTGGCAAATGAATTTTTGTTATTCTTGAAATATCCCTGTTTTCCCAACCAACAGGATAGAACATGTCACAGTGGTCAACAGGAACAGTCATGCTTGAAACCCACTTGTGTCTTGTGCAAAATATTGTCCCGTATCTAGACCTATAATATAATAAGAAAATGCAGTTTGAATAGAAAGTTGAAGAAATGTACGAGACTATAGTTAGCTGGAGAGAAGATCACTAATTTGGAAGGCAGGATAAACTGGTGCAGTGACTGTTGCTTAGTAAGGCTCAGCAAATATTTACTGAAATAATAATACTCTGTCCATCCATATAGTATCAGAATCATAATATGTAACCCTGGAGGCAAAAAGTCTTCTCTTGAAAACTTATGTCCAATTAAGTGGATGGTGTGAATACGTGTTACCAATCAGAAAGTGACCTGGGATCACATGCATTTCCCCAGTAGAGTACTGTTGAATACAGTAGCACCATGAACAAATAGTCCAGTCTTCCTGAAAAAGAAATCAGAAAGATGGAAACATGTGGAGGGACATTTGTCACTGCATCACAGTCACTACTGTGCACAACTCTGTTTCTAATTCTCAGTTCTCAAAAAGTTTGTGTAAGAGTTAACCCTAGAGCATATGTGTCTTGTTGCCATTTTCCTCTACCTCTTGTGGACTCTGCTGCCCATTGGCAATCAACTGAAGAAAAGAACTGATGATTCAGGGTCTGGGCCTAAGGCCAAAGCTAATTAGCTCTGAAAGTAAATGAAAGCTGTTATTACCCATGTTCCTCAGAACAGAGCAAACCAATATTTGTATTTTTTGCTTTTCCCAGACTGATAGTGCTCTGGTTGTGAATAAATTGCAGGTAGTGTGATTTTCAACATAAATTCAATGTAGAATGATGGCTGAAGAGGTCCTCATATGTAATCTCTTTTAATATCTAATAGACTACTGTATTGGTTAAAGAGATACACTTACTTGAAATGTATGTAATTCAGTAATTTTTCTAATCTCAGTTCAAATTTTCCTCTAGTTTTCCAGAAGATTTCTTATTCCTAATTGTCACAGTCTTCACTAGTTAGTGGGATATTCTTTAGGAGCTAAGGATTTTTATATTTTTTCCTTGGTAGGTTTAGGATACATATATATCTTAATATATAGCTATACTTATATATATTAGATATCTAATATCTAATATATATAATCTAATATATATAATACATATTATATATAATATGTATTATATATATTAATCCAGAAAATAATGCCACAATTTATTGAGCACTAACTATATAGTAGGCACTTGTTTATAATATCTATAACCATTTATCCATCCTATAATTGGTCCCATTTTGATGGGAGGGAACACAGATTGTATTTGGCAAAGCCAGGATTCAAACCCAGATCTGGTGCCAAAGTTTATCCTCTTTCTTAATCCATACCATGCTGTCTCTCTAAATTAATTGGGATTAGGTTCAGCTGCATGTTGTATAAACACCAAATAATATAAAGCAATATTTCCCTTTCACATGGAAGAAGTTCAGAGGAAGACAGCTCCATGATTCTCAGACTCTTCCTGCTCCATTACCCCTGCCTGTGATTTCCATCTCTAAGGTTGTGTTATGGTCCAAGGTGGCTGCTAAGACTTTAGCTATGAGTCTGCATTCCAGATGGCAGGGAAAAATTAGAGGGGAAATTAGAGGTGAAAGTGTTGCCTCAGATGCCTGTCTCCATTTTAAGGAGATTTTTCTGGAAGTCCTATTCATCAATTTTCACTTACTTATGACTTACTCATGTTTATAACTCCAACATTTAGGATAGTTCCTGGTGCAATGAATGAGCAAATAGATGGAAGTGAATAATCTTGAGACTTAAACTTATACTGAGTTTGGGGTGTACTAAGACAACCTCAGATATGTTGACTTTTCATTTACTATTTTTTTAGTCTACCAAATGTGCCCCTCTCTATCCCTCTTTCTCTCTCTCCTCCCTTCCCAAGACATGGATATATCATCTGGCTCTTTCCAACTCATTGTTCAGGTTTTGGCTACCTCAGCACTCTCTCAGAGGAGCTTTGTGTGTTCTTCCTGTTCAAATGCAGGAGGACAAAAACAAAACAAAACATCTGCTTTCACCAATTTGTTTGAAGCCAGCTATCTTTCTATAGTTCCTATATTTATTCAGTTCCTATTATCACTGTCAGGTTTCTTCTCAGAATAGGGCCTGACTCAGGTAAATTTTCAGAAGCCAAGATTAAACCAAGGGGAGAAACCCATACCAGTCATTGAAAAAGTAGTAAAAATTGCTTTTTTACTAATTTCCAGGAGTGTGCCTGGAAAAGAATTTGTAATTATTTCAGAATCTGCTATATAAGCCATGTTTGTTTGTTTTTTTGTTTGTTTGTTTGTTTGTTTGTTTTCTCTACTGAGGACTCATGTACACAAGTGATAGCCAAGACAAAAGTCATTCTGTTTGGCAGAGACAGGAATTTTCAGCAGTGTTTATATGACAGTAGGTCCCCAGGGCAGAAGACTGTATAGCTAATCTCCTCCCCAGACTTGTCATCTTGCTCCTCTAGCTGTAGGGCATTAAAGAGTTGTAAAGGATGAAGAGTAGATTGTTTCAAGTGCATTCCTGAAGTGTAGAAAGAGGGTGATAAGGCTGCTTGATATAGTGTTTGGCTTCTCCACCTATGGGGCATGTACTGTAGACATGTGTGGCCTCATGACAGGAGCATAAAACCCAGCAAGTCAGTGTTTTTAAAAACTTGCTCAGAGGAGGCTGTAAATTTGTAATTTTTTTAAAAAAGATTTATTTATTTTTTAGTAATCTCTATACACAACATGGACTTGACCTCATGACCCAGAGATCAAAAGTTGCATGCTTTTCTGAATGAGCCAGTCAGGCCCTCCTGTAATTTTTTTCTTAAAATAATTAATTCAAAACACGAAAGTCATTTTTTTAAAATCAGCTCTGTCATTAAGAAGAATGTTAAGTTCATAGGAAATTTAAGATAAAATGCAAGTCTTGAAATTAATGGTGTTTTGGACCATGAGCTCCCAGAATTACCTAGAAGCACACTGATCATGCTCCCTTAATATTAGGGTGAGAGTGATGTGACAGAAAGAACAGGGACTTTGAACCAGGGAGATCTGGGTTCAAATCCTGATTCCAGCAGGATTTGTATGACTTTGAATTCTTAGAAGCTGTTTTCTTGTCTGTAAAATGGAAATTATAACGTTGGTCTTGTGGTTGGTATTGTGACTGGTGACAGTGTATGTGAAGGCACATGTTTAATCAGAGGTTTGCATTGACATTTAAATTATTATGCTACCACAGACAATAGAAGCAGAGTTGGAAACGGTGGGTGAGTCTACTGTGAAATGGCCATGATTTTAGTGTTCTGGAGTTTCCAGTAGACACGCTGGCATCCCTTCTTAAGCACCCTCCATGAGCCCTGGAGAGAGGAAGCAGAGGATAGCAGTGAAGTTATTCTTTTTCCTCATGGCTTACTTATGCATTCATATCATGTATAATGAGGGTGCTTTCTTGATTTAAATGTGATGAATGCTTAGGATGTCTACTTCATATCCTGAAAACCAAATTAGAGGAAAAGAAAGTCCCTACCCTCTGAAGGCTTATACACTTTATTGAGAATATGGATATCTTATTAATGAGAGATACAGTGAAGCTGAGACACGGAACCTGAGACAGTGTAAATGTGATCAGGAGGAAGACTGGAATTGAACCTGACCATGTTAAATTCCTCCTTCCATCTCATTCAGGATGAAGTCTTAACTCCTTCAAATGGTGTGACAGGTCTCCAAGATCAGATCTTACCCATCCATCTTTCCACCTCCCTCATAAACACTAATCTCTAGTCCAGAGAACTTCTTGAAATTCCCACAATGGGCCTTGTTTTGTTGGGCTCCATTGTCCTTCTAATTCTAAGCTTCAGCTCTTTAGGAAGTCTCTCAATCCTTTCAGTATATGGGTTGGAGGCCCTTCACCCTACATCTTAGGGGAATGGGTACTTTACTTCTTGTAGTACTGATCACCAATATTGCAAACATCTCTTTTTTCTACTAGAAAGTAAGTGCCTTGTAGTAATCAGTGCAGGGTGACTACTGAACAGACCTCAATGGCTTAATGCAATACGACTTGTTTCTCTCTTTTGTTACAGACAACATCTGTGTGGTGGGTGGAGAAAGGAGAGTCTGCTCCATGTAGATTTTCAAGGACCCCAGAACTGGATCTTCCCTTCTAAATGGTTCCAACCATTCCTATGGTCTCAGAGTCACCCACTATTTTCCTGTTTATCCAGCAAACAAAGGAAGAGAGAGATCATGTAGGATCTTCAGGGAGGTTAGGGACTAGGCCAAAAAATGGAGTATAGCACTTCTTCTGATACTGCATTTGGTCAAAACTTTGTCTGATGGCCCTTTCAAACTTCAGGGGGGATTGGGGAATAGAGTCAAGCTTTGTGGTCAAGAAATGAAGAGACATTGTTTGGCCACCAGACTTCTTGTTCCTTTCCCTGTAGTTTTTCTCTCTATCACAGTTATCAAGATCAAATATACTATATAAAATATTTATTCATTGTTCATCATCATCTCTCCCCCCCCCACACTCACCTTAAATATATACCCATGAGGTCAGCGAATCTATTCTGTTTTTGTTTGTTTGTTTGTTTGTTTGTTTGTTTTCCTGTCTCCACCTAGAACAGTGCCTGGTACATTGTAGATACTCAGATATTTTTGAATGGACATGCTTCATTTGTTTTTCACATGGTGCTTAGTGTCTTTTTGGCACAAAAGGGACAAAAATTAATTAATAATGGGATGTAAAAACACTACCAAAAATGTTTGACAATGAGCTGTAGAAATAGAGGGGGTAAGAAGATAATTATTAGCAAGCAGTGGTGGTGGCTTAACTCACAGACTCAGAGATCAGTGCTATTGCTCTGAAAGGAGGCACCTGAAACCACTAGGGACTGTTGTGAAAGTGTTTCTGTGTTTCTTTCCAGAATGCTGATTTTGATGTCATCCAAACATTCAGTGGATGCAGCTTGAAGGAATTGACTGTGGTGCTAAATAAACCTATAATGAGTACTTAAACCATTTCAATTTAGTCTTATCAGAAAGGTCGTTCAGCGAAGGAGACATTTTGATCACAGCAATTCTCTTCACAGAAATGGTATTTGGGAAGCTAGTATCTTTCTATTTGATTATTCAAGGATACATTTGGGATGCAGAGAACATTTGCCAAAACCTATCTTTAAAACTCAGCTGCATAAAAAAGAAACAAATGCACTGTAGGATTGAAATTGCCAGAAGAGTCCATTCTGCAACTTCTTTAATAAAGTCAGCCTAGAGGATCATGGCATTATAGAAATATGGACCTGGAAGAAACCTACAGGTGATGAAAATGAGGTTTGGAGAGAAGGGCACAAATATTTGTTGAGAAATCTCTGTTGGGCACTGTGCAAAACACTTCATATGAAATGAGCATTGCTATCTTGAATTGGCACTCATATCAGGCTGGTTATCTTGTCCATTATTATATAGCAGGTTTGCAGCAGAGCTGGACCCCCAGTGAAATCTGCCTGACTCAGTTCCTCGTAATTTTTATTTTGTTTTCTCAGGCCTAAAACATATTGGCACCCCCCCACCCCCACCAAATTTCTTAACTATGAAATAGTATATCCAGAATAATAACTCAAGTATTTTGACTCCTAGTTCAGTACTCTTTCTACCAGAGTTATTTATTTTTTTATTAACATATAATGTATTATTAACCCCAGGGGTACAGGTCTGTGAATCACCAGGTTTACACACTTCATAGCACATACCTTCCCCAATGTCCATAACCCCACCACCCTTACCCTACCCCCATCCCCCCAGCAACCCTTAGTTTGTTTTGTGAGATTAAGAGTAGCTACCAGAGTTATTTTTTTGTATAGGGACACAAAGGTAAATTTTGTGTAATAAAATCTACTTATTAAACATCACTCTAGGGCGCCTGGGTGGCTCAGTGGGTTAAGCCACTGCCTTCGGCTCAGGTCATGATCTCAGGGTCCTGGGATCGAGTCCCGCATCGGGCTCTCTGCTCAGCAGGGAGCCTGCTTCCCTCTCTCTCTCTCTCTCTCTCTCTCTCTGCCTGCCTCTCTGTCTACTTGTGATCTCTCTCTGTCAAATAAATAAATAAAAAATCTTTAAAAAAAAATAAAAAAAATAAACATCACTCTATGGTCTATTCTCTCATATTTATCTCAATTTTGACTTTAAAGACTTCATTTGTCTAAGACTAGACATAAATTTATATTTTACCACTAGTGTGTTTTTAATATTTATGCTTATATTCATGTTTTCATATTACCCATATCTGTGTCTTGATAATAATGGTACTTTCTCTCTTACAAGAGATGCATTAGCTTTTATCACTATGTGGAAATATCTTGATAGCCTAATGTTTCTATTTAATAATGTTGATTACTTACCTGCCAAGTGAGAATGGTATCAGAATCTAGAAACACATTTATATTTTCTAAGTGGTATCATAAATTGTAAATAAGAACATGAAGTATTTAGTATTAACACTAAAAATATCTAACACAGAGAGCCTAATATGTGCAAGTAATAAGTTACTTTTTAAAAAAATTAACTCATTTTATCCTCACACAGTCTTCTTAAGTCAGCATTATTGTTACTCTATTTTATAATTAAAGAAATTTTTGAGGCACAGAGAGGTTAAACAGATTGCTCAAGGTCATACAGTTAGTGAATAATATGGCCAGTATTCCAACCCAGCCAACCCTACTCCAGAGTCCAAACTACTAACTACTCACAATGCTGCCTCTCAGGGTGCATTTCTGGACTTTGTACAGACCTTTGGAAAGGTCTATCATGCCCCCTCCTTCCTTATAGAAGCCTTCTCTAGAGGCTATAGCTATACCCAAAACATTTCCACTTTATCTACTCTGATCCCAGGAAGATAGCAGAAATAATTTGAATAGTGGAGCAAGAGAGTATGTGAGGACATGAGATATTGGAGAACTTAATACTGGGAGACAACATAAGGAGAAGAGTGGGTTGTTGGGGTGGCTCAGTCATAAGTGTCTGCCTTTGGCTCAGGTCCTAATCCCTGGGTTCTGCGATTGAGCCCCACCTGCTAAGCAGGGAGGCTGCCTCTCTCTCTCTCTCTCTCTCTCTCTCTCTCCCTCTGCCCCTCCCCACCCTTGTTCTCTCTCTCTTTCTCTCCCTCAAATAAATAACTAAAATCTCCCAAAAAAAAAAAAAAAAAAAAAAAAGGCAAGTCGAGCCAGACCTGGTGCACCCCCATTTGCTTACTTCCTAGCTACATGACCTTGGGCGTGCTATTTAACATCTTTGAATCTCAATGTCCACATGTGCACAGTTAGGGAAAATAATGCCTAATTCTCGGTATTCAGTAAGACCCCCTTTAAAGGCAATATATCTGAAACACCTCCATTAGAGTTGCCACATAATAGCTGCTCAAAATGTTGAAATTATCAATAAATGCTTTAGAAGAGGACTAATAAATAGTTCACATAATTCAGGCAAACTGGGTTAAAGAAGAGGCTGTGTAGAAAGGAGAGCATGTAAGTTTTGCCCACCATGAAAGGAAGCTTCTTTTCGGTAGTGTAAGTGTGTTAATTAATAGCTTAGACCTTTAGGGTCATGCAAATTTGGATTTTTGAAACTATTTTTATCTCAGTTCTGTACTTCTTGGGTATCTGTCCTTAGTTAAACCTTCCTAAGCTTTGTTTCTTCTTCCACAAAATGGAGACAATTAAAATTACTTCAGAAATCTGTTGTGAGAGTTATGAAATTACTTAAATAAAAATATATAGTATATATGTGTCTATACATGTATATATGCACAGTACATATGACAATGGCATGGCGTATGGAGCTAGCTAGCTCTTTGGAAAGTATATTCATTTGGTACTGAAATATTTTGTTGATAATGATAAGGTCCCAAGATATTTGATCCCTGTGCTAGTTACAGTTCTCTGGGGAAACAGCACCAATAGGAAATTTATATTTCTTATATAGATATCTGTCTGTATCTACCTGTCTATAGCTCTTTAGGGATTTATTATAAGGAATTGGGTCACATGATTATGGAGCTTGGCAAGTCTAAAATCTGCAGAGCCAATGTCCCAGTTTGAGTTCAAATGCCAGAAACTACTGTAGAACCAGTAAGAGTCAATGTCCTAGTACAAAGGCTGTCAGACAGGAGAATTCTCTTATTTGGGGGAAGGAGGGTCAACTTTATTCTTTTTAGCCCTTCAAATAATTGAATATGGCTCACTCACATAATGGAAAGACATCTGCTTTAGTGAGTCTGTGGATTTAATGTTAATCTCATTCAAAAGCACCCTCACAGAAACACCCAGAATGATGTTTGGCCAAACATCTGGATATCCCATGGCCTATTCCAGTTGATATATAACAATTAACCACCATAATCCTGATTGGTCTATGAGGTAGTCTCCAACTCTCTCATGAAAAGAAAAAAAAAATCATATATATACACATAAATTAATACATACTCCTTTGGGACCAAAAGTTTTTGTTAGGCTGAGAGGAGAAGAGGTTTAGGTAGCAATTCTTTAGCCCAATTCCTGATTATGCCTACAGGAATCCTTGGTGGGGGAGGGGGGCAGGAGGCAGAGGGGGTATGAACTGAGGTGAGGAAATCCACTTGTGCTAAAGAAATCATACCACAGGTGGAAGAGATTTGATGTACCCAATGCTGTGACTATTTTATGATTCAGAAAGTGAACTCAGCCACAAAAATAGAACCATAGACTAATAGAATGTTTGTCTATTCCCAGTTCTTCCTTTGGTTGGCTCTAAGAACAAATTGTATTGGTCACTGAAATCCTTACATTCAGTCAAACTTTTTTTGATCATTGACTGCATCATAGTCACATAGTCACAGGTATAGTATTTAGTCCTAGAGTGGAAGATAAGTGAAATATTTTCCCCACCCTCGAAGAGAAGAGAGGCACTAAAATTAAGTAGTAACAGAGTTACAACAAAAGTATTTATGGAATGTGGTGCTGTCATAAAGGAAGCAACCATGTCCAGGAAGTTCTGGGACAGTGGCAGGGGGGTGACAGCTGGTTAGGAAGGAGTTGTTAGACTGACAAAAATTTTCTCTCTGAGTTGGGTTATAAAGGATGAGTAGGAGTTTCATAGATGAGAAAAGAGTGAAAGAGAATTTCAGACAAGAGATTAGCATGTGGAAAGTTATGGAGGTGAAAAGGAGTTTTGAATAGTTGCAGAATATAAAAAATATGACAGATAAATATGTGGAGAAGTAGTAAAGTGAAAGATAAGCTCTTATCCCCTGAAACCATAATGCCCAGGTTTAAATTTTGGCTAGGCCACTTACTAACTATGTAACTTTGTATAAATTACTTAAATGTCTTTGATTCAGTCCCCTCATCTATAAAATGGGATTAAATAACAGTATATATAAGCACTTGGAACAGTGTCCGGCAAATTGTACAGCTCTGTAAATGTTATCTATCTACATTATTATTATCTAAGTCCACTGTGGTAACAATCATACCTAACATCTTCGTGATTTACAAAAATCACCCTTTATTTTCACTCACATTACTTACCTGAGAGTCACTATCCTCTTCGCTGAGGATCTGCTCCCCTTGTCCTCTCATCCTAGTACCCAAATTAAGGAAAGGTATCCACTGAAACATTCCCTTCTCATGGCAGAATGTAAAAGCAAGATTACTGGCAGAAACTCATGGTACTCCTCTCAGTTTCTGCTAAGACATAACATGTGTCATGTCCATTCATATTTCATTAGCCAAAGCATATAGTAGGGCCAAATACAAAATCAAAGGGCAGGACTGTATAATCTCCTAAGGCAAAGGGATAACTACTAAAAATTGAAAACAATAACACAGGACACCTGGGTGGCTCAGTCAGTTATGATCAGGTCATGATCCCAGGGTCCTTGGATGGAGCCCCATGTCAAGCTCCCTGCTCAGTGGAGAGCCTACTTCTCCCTTTCCCTCTGGCCCTCCCCCCACCACCTCTCAAGCTCTCTCTCCTTCTTTCTCTCAAGTAAATAAATTTTTAAAATTAAAAAATAATAATATAGTCAACTATAATCGTCAAATATAAGCATCTTCATATTATTCTATGTAGGGTGCTGGTAGGGAAGGTAGAAAATAGGATATGGGGTCAGAGCATATCTGGAAATCAATTTTGTTTTCCTGGACATATTCTAAATTTTGGCGCACAGAGTCTTCCCTCCCATATGTCTTGCCTGATTTTCTGTTTTGTTCTGGGAGTCAATCACCTGACCTCTAAACATAAGTTTGAAAAGCTAGGGCCTTTGCCACATGCTACAATATGTAGTAAATTGGATTTGAATTATAGATAGAAAGAAGAAGAGCGTTTATGTTACCTCTATAATTGAAGTCCTGACCTCTTGTTTTCCAAGCAATGTAAACATTTGTCAAAATCTCCTATTATAATGGTACTTGCCGACTTAGAGTCAGTTGTTATTTTCATTACATTACATGACTTCATAATTAAGCCATTTGAAATAGATGGAATTTGCAATTGTAGTGGATAAATAATTTCAGGCTTGGTTTTCTGTTTTTAAATGATTTGAGGAGGAGGCTTGGAACTGAAACTCCTTTTAAAAGGGACAATATGTATACAAATGTCATTGACAGCTAATACTTCACTCTGAATTATGATTATGTGTGGTTGGTTATCCATAGAATAAAAAGGATAATTTGAAAATGTTAATGTATTTCACAGAAATGTGCCTGCCACTTTTCTTCACTCACCAAAAGGAAGGCTCTTAAGAAACAAAAGAGCCTTTGTTACTCTGTCTATAACTTTCCTTTGGGATTTAAATGCTAAATTCTGATTGTCAGCAATGGAAACTTGGGACTTCAAAACAGGAGTTCTGTACCCAAGGCTTTGCTGCTGGGGTACCTGATCTAGGGCCAAGACATTTGCCAGCCCCTGTGAATTGAGTAGGGAGGGGAGGGGGAAGAAGAGGGGAGGGGGAAGAAGAGGTTACTGCTGATGTAAAGGAAGGTTCTTCCCAGGTCAACATGCTTAAGAACTAGACATAGGGACTTGGATCTAAGGATTGGGGAACCTCAGAATCCATACAAGAGGTTACAAACCTACAAGAATAAATGGTGTGTTTTGGGTGTTGTGAAGGTACCAAAAACACTGAGTTATATATACTGAATTACAAAAAAAAAAAAAAAAAAAGGTGAATTTTTATGGCATATGAATTACATCTTAATTTCAAAATGTTTAACATGAAAAAAGGAAAGCAAATATGTATTGGGACTCTCTCCAAAATTAAAATCTGCCAACATAAAGCTAGTTCTGACTTTAAATATATTCAACCATAGCTACAAGTGAACATTTATGTTTGTATTACTTTTTCCTTTTCTAATAGTTGCTGTTAACTTAACACCTTTGATGGTGTACATTTAGCAAGACCTGTTCTTCCAGGTGGGATGGAAAAGTTTTATAACATCTTTTTGCCTATTAAAAAAGCTGTGAGTATGAGAAAAAAGGAATAAATGAGGTTGCTATAAAACTTGTCATCCAAACCTTTTCATTTTGGCAAGAGAAAGATGACATATTAGTATGCAGGGTTAAAAATCATAAATCAGGACAGTCCTAGACAAACAGGACATAGCGGGGTGAGGAGACAGGAGAGATAACAGATAAGGACCATTCTATATCCTTGCCCTATTCATTCATCTATTTCTTCAACAAATATTTGCTCTATGTCTACTTAGTAGAAACTTAAACTGCCCAAAACAAGGCTTGTGACTTCCAAGTTATCCTATTAATAGACTGGTGGAATAGACTTGTTTGAGATAATCAGGTTTGTTCTCAAGTCCAGGCCATCAATATCTGATTCAACTTTGATCTGGAAGTGGAGGGAGAAAGAGGAGGTGGTGGGGTTTCCTGGAAGAGATATCTGAGGTGATCTTCAAAAGGGAGAAAGTGAAGTGTGGGAGCCTGGTGGCTAGGAAATTTAGAGAAGGTGATGTTGTAATCAGACCTAATAACTTTATTTCCTCCCAGAACTTAATTTTAACCAACTAACTCAGGAAATGTACCAATTTGTTAAGAGTAAAATTCATGGCTTCACATTTTCTCAGTTCTCAGGTTTAATCCCTGACTGGAGGCATCTGACCAGAACCTCCGTTTAGGCAAAATCAGGCCTTCTTAGAAGTGACTGCTTTTATTTATTTATTTTTTATTATTTTTAAAAGATTTTATTTATTTATTTGACAGAGAGAGAGATTACAAGTAGGCAGAGAGAGAGGGGAAGCAGGCTTTTTTTTTTTTTTTTTTAATTTATTTTGACAGAGATCACAAGTAGTCAGAGAGGCAGGCAGGGAGAGAGAGGAGGAAGCAGGCTTTCTGCGGAGTAGAGAGCCTGACGTGGGGCTCGATCCCAGAACCCTGGGATCATGACCAGAGCCGAAGGCAGAGGCTTTAACCCACTGATGCGGAGCTTGATCCCAGGACCCTGAGATCATGACCTGAGCTGAAGGCAGAGGTTTAACCCACTGAGCCACCCAGGCGCTCCACAAGTGACTGCTTTTAAAAGAGAGATTTATAAAGGTATTAACTATAAGGATTGGAATCTGATACTTACATCTAAATGGATGGGCTTGCAGTCAGGCAGATAGGTTGAAGGAGGTGGGTCCCTAAAACCGCATTAACATACCTCATATGTTTCCATCTGTGGTTCCATAGCACAGTCTAACCCTTGTCTACATTAGAGAAATTTAGAAGAATTCTAGAGGAAAAAAGTTAAAGCCAAAAGAAAAAAAGAAAGGTGGAGGTGGTATTTTGTCTAGGTGCGATTGCACTCCCTTTCTTTTAAATCTCAATTAACTGTGTCTTATACTTCTTTCTTTAAGTGAACTTGAGATGAGAAATCTCTCAATTAAATCATCAATATATAAACATTTCTACCAAACATCTTCAACAGTCAAGGACTATGCTACATGCCACCAAGTGGTTTCTACATTCTAGCAACTTAAAGAAATCTCTCTTCCTCTCCATTTCTCTTTTTCTCTTTCTCTTTCCTCCATTCCCCTCACCTTATTCACACACACACACCCATGCATACACATATGATAAATTATGAGCACGTCACAGGGAGGGATCGTGTCCTATTCACTTTTATGTATCCAAAGCTTCTACCTCAGGTCTTGGCCCACAGTAAATACTGAATTATCAAGTGGTGAAATTAATAATAGAAATTAACGTTTTAATGGCAGTCTAGAGTTTTAAGGCACATTTTACAAATATCTAACATTTAGAATCTCTAGTGGGGTGGGCTTACTTGTATTTCAGTTTTATGTGAGAAGAAACTGAGCTTCAGAGGATGAAGGAAGTCACTGTGGTCATCTGTAGTTTAAGTCAGAGGTAAAACCCATGACTCCCGGCTTGGAATCTTGTTCCCTCTCTAAACCATATTGCTACATTGGTAAGTGTAACATTCTCCTCCATTCGACAAGGTAAATGCTTCCGATGCTCTCAAAAGAAAAATAAAAATAAAACCACTTACTCTTATTCAAGAGCCCTCAAGCCAGGAAACGATCTCATAACATCTAAAACAGGCAGGAAGAAAACACTACCAACAAGGACACAATTACATATAAGCCTTGTGTGCTAGTATTGTTCTCTATACACGGAAAAGCTACGTGCCTTTACCTGTAGTACACCGAGTGGGGAATATTTATGGTAACAAAGTCATAAAACTTTATTTTATGATCCATCTGCAGACCCTGGGAAATGTTGTAGACTAACTTTAATTAATCATCCCTGCTTGAATTGATTTAGATCCTCCCACTCCCACATTAAGCTGTAATGTATTCTTTATAAAAATGTACAACTTGAAGTTAATTTGAGTCCTTCGGGCCAAAGAGTTTATTTATAACATGCGGTGAAACATTTTATGGCCCCAATTTCCATTAAATCATAAATTCAGGAAGTAAGAGAAAGAAACAGGCCTACTCAGTCACCTTGCCCTTGTCAAAAGGAATATGATGTGCATCTGTGGTATATTTCCCAATGTTTGGGTCAATGTGTGTATTTATACATCTCCCCATATTCAATGCTGCTAATGAAAATGGCTTTCATGTGAAAAACCATGGATCAAAAGGCTGGTGTGGGATGTAGATTTTCCCTCTCTTACAGCGTGTTCCATCATAGTCTGGTTCAAAGCTTGGAACTTTTTTTTTTTTTTTAAGCTTCACAAAAGCAATCTTCTACCTCATTGCCCAGATTACAGTATTTCTACTCTGTGTCAGGTTGGTCCGCTCTTCTTAGTATTTCCTTATTAGTACCAGACCAGGCTTGAGGGAGTCATTTGGAGATAATACATACCGAATATGATCATAAAGATTCTGAAAAAAGCACAGACCATAGCAAAGTAAGTATTTAAACAGAGCAAATGGGGTGTTAGGGTACCTGGTAAAATATTCGCTTTGTTGGTGTCAAGTCTAGGATCTTGGAAGCTGAGGGGATGCTGTATGGTTAAGAATTTAATCTTACCCAAAGAGAGGTTCTGTCTTTACCTGTGATTCCTGGAAGAGAATCTCTAGGCCCTGAAATATTATGTTTGATAAGAATGTTTTTGTTTGCTGGGGCATTTGGCTACTGGAAAGTCTAACAGTGTGATTTGTGATGAATATTTGGGAACATGTGCTACTGGTTTCGCCTCTAGGAGGGCTGAAGAATAAAACTCAGTCATGTGGGCACTATGTGATCCAGCCCCCCAAAAATTCTGAGCACTGAAGCCTAGATGAGTTTTTCTGGTTTGCAATAACCTGTACATATTGCCACACATCAATGCCAGGAGAGCTATGCATCGATGATTCTGTAAAGAGAAGACAACAAAAGCTCCATGTTTGGCACCTTTTCTCAACTCCGCTTGACAGACTTCTTTCCTTGCATGATTTTAATCTTCATCCTTTCCCTGTAATAAACTAAAATTGTGAATGTAACAGCTTTCCGTGAGTTCTGTAAATCCTTCTAATGAATCATCTAAATTAAAGGTGGTTCCAGGAACCCTCCAAACTTACATTCAGTGTCAGAAGAGAGGTGGTCTTCTGTGGACTGTGCCCTCTAAAATTCAATAGTTGGCCTAAATGTATCACAGATATATCATTGAAAACCAAAGTCCAGAAGAGAATTCCAAGGACCAGAAACTGGGAAAAGAGGTGAGGGACAGTCCTAAGGTAATTTAGTTGATTTCATATGTTTTATTTCTAGGATCTGTGAGATCTGTATGTATATGTGTGTGTTCCTTGCTCTACTGTCACAAAAGCACTGTTCAGCCTGAAAGGGCTGATCAAACTTCTAGCATTGACCATACCTAGATATCTACAAAGCATCAAGAGATGTATGAGAAGTTTATTGGTAGTCAAGAGAAAATTGCCATTTCAGTCCAGAGCTAAAGCAAGCTAAAAAGAGACTTAGAAAGGCATTGAAGGAGAACGAGTTGAGGTTGGGGATCAGAAATCAGAGATCATTCCTTAGGTCCAGGATCCAGGGTCAAGCAGGACTTCAAAAGAGGGCTGGAAAAAGCAAGATTAAGCTATACCTAAAGACATAAGATTAGATTAGATTAAAGCTAACCCCAAATTGAATTGATCCCTGTGTCCAAATTAAATTTACCCATGATTGACAGAAAATTTTCAATAACAACAGAAGTTTCTTTCTTTCTCATGTAAATAAAATCTAGAAGTAAACAATCCAATCAAGAATGACAGAATCAGGGATCCTGGATTCTTCTGCATTGTTCAACCAACCTCAGCCTAAGAAATCCATTTCTTACCCAGTCAAATATTCAGCCATCCTATCTACATTCCATCCTACAGGAAGGAGAGAAGGATGAAAGAAGGAAAAAGGGGTGGCGAAACTATTCACTCCTCATTTAGGAAAAATTCCTACGCAGAACAAGTCTACTTAAATTTCATTGTTCAGAACTAAGTCAAAAATAGCCATATCTAGCTGCCAAAGACACTGGGGGATGTGATTTTTATTTTAGATGCTTATGAGCCCTGTGCCCAATTAAAAATTGGGAGTCATTGAGGCTCCTGGATGGCATAGACAGTTAAGCATCCAACTTTTGGTTTCAGCTCAGGTTCTGATCTCAGGGTCCTGAGATTGAGCTCTGTGTAGGGGTCCACTGAGCATGGAGTGTGCTTAAGATTCTCTCCCCTTCTCCCTCTGCTCCTCCTGCTCATGCTTTCTCTCTCTCTTTCTCTATCAACTAGATAAATAAATCTTTAAAAAAAATTGGGAGTCATCTAGGGAAAAAGGCATGGATATCTATTGGATATCTATTGGAGAGTAATTAGTAGCCTATGCTACAATTCTGGGTCAGTGGACAACCACATACAATTTTTTACTGAAGGCAGTGTTGGAACCAGAGCCACAGTTGAGCTTAGTCTGATATACAGACCTGGTGGCTGCTCTTACAGCAAAAATGCCCAGGAGCAGGGAGCCAAGCTGGTCACTGCCATAGCTGTGGCTCTTTACTCCCTCTTTGGCTTCTCAAAGCATTTCTATCAGTAGTCATTCCATCACAGCCTACTGTTTGCCAGTACTTGGTTATCCCACACATTGTTAAGTGAGCTTAGCAAGTGCAGTGTTCTGAAACATTCCCGGCATACACTTTCTTGCCATTAGATTAAAATATGTTTTTCTTTTTTTAATTGAAGTTTCACTGGTAAAGGGACTAGTACTTTTAATTGGGTCACTCATGCCTGGTTTTGAATATTTGCTTTAGCCTTTACTAACTGCATGAGCCTTGGAAAAATTCTTAATCTCTCTGATCCTCAGTTTTATTAAATGGGGACAAAAATACCTCTTTTCAAAATAGTTGTTAAGGCTAGAGATAGAGGCAATACCTGACCCAGAGTTGATGCTCAATGAATAGCAATTATTATAAACAAAACTTTAGCTCAGACTGATCTTGACTTGATAAACTTTCTTGGGAGGAATGAAGAGTCCCAGGGCCTGCTCTGCTCCAGGTATTTTAAATGCATGTCATCAATCCCTATAACACTCTTTTGAGGGAGTTAATCGTATTTCCATTTAACAGATGAGGATACCAAAGGTCTAATAATTTTGTGGTTCTCTCAAGGTTAGTTTATTAATGCTAGTGTTGAGACTTGAACCCAGCTCTGTCTGACTCCTTTATGCTTTAGATTGTTTAAATTCAACTATCTTATTTCACAGTTAAGGAAGTGGGTTAAAATAAAGCTAAGAGACTTTGCCAAGATCCCAAATATGATCTGTTGCAGGTTATTAGATGTCCAACATCAAGCCCAGAGTCCTTCTCTTTCCTCCCTGCCACACAATATTTAACTTATATTTCCTTTCTTCAGACTTCAACTATAGTCTCGGTATGATAAACTTTTTGTTTTTCTGAACTTCCAGTGTTTTGTATTGTTTTACTGATTCACATTTTTCATATACTGATTAACTTTTTTAGCAAGCAGAACTATGTTTTATGATGATTTTCATTCTCTTCCTTGGTTTGAGCGAATCTAATGCATGCCTTTGTAAGAGAATCGAGCAGATGTTGGATCTATTTCCAAATCCTTTTGGAGGATTGGGCTGGCTATACCCATGGAAGAGTTTCTTTGCTCCTGACAAATGAATTGGAACTGAACGTATCATGATTCTAACCCATCGATGTGTGCCATATGGAACAGCATTCCTCCCTTGAGAGGATGGTGTTACTTTCCATGCAGAGGTTGTATGCCAGGGTGAGGTTTGTTGTTAACAGTGTCTGTACATCTCCTGGCCTTTCCTGTGCATGGTGAAAATTGACCTGAGGTAACAAGCTTTCTCTTTATCTGTTATCAGGTCATGAATAAATTAGTTTTGCTTTCTACTCTGAGGCCCAGATCAATATTCTGCTGGAATGTTGGTTGTTTTAGTGAATGGAAATGAACGGGCAAAATGCCATCCAGAAGATTCTCACACTGGCAAATGAAACATTTGCATGGGTGGATGAAAAGGCCCCCTGATAGAAATTAAGAGTAGCATTTGCATAGTTGCTTGCCATTTACAGGCATTTGCACGTATATCTAATTCCCAGAACTACCCTAGAAATAAAGCAAAATAAGATTTTGTTATCATTTTACAGATGACTGTGTAGAGGATAGGGAAGCTGTGACTGGCCCAAGGTCACATCATGGACTGACCAAAGCACAGACCACATGCAGATGTTCTGGCCCTAAACTGCTGCTCTGTCTTCTGGGCATCTCGAGCTCTCCAAACCTGGGCTCTTTCCTCTGAATATTGCTTTTCTCTTGGCTTAGTTTTTTTTCGCTTGAGAAATAGCATGCAGTGGGCAATGAGCTTTATTTTGTGCTCTGTTGCCTACTAAAACTTTCAAGATAACAGGAAATTTCAACTCTTGGATCAAAGGAAGTTGAGGAGTTATGAGCTAGTGGATCAGTAGTCTTTTCTCCACATAGAACCCCCATGTAGGCTACTCAGCCATTAAGATGTATGGAATCGGAATATGTTTACATTCTCCTGAGGCTTTTGTGATTCTGGAGAATGAATAACTCTGGATTTTGGGTCTGTGTTCTGCTTCTGTTTCCACTTTTTGTAAGATATAAAGTGGGGTGAGAGGAAATAGAAGTCACACTGCAAACCTCTCCATAATGGATACGATGCACAGGGCAGATCAGAGTTTTTCTTATATCAGATGTAGATGGCTGGCCAGCATTTCAGTTTTTCTGGGGAGTAAGTGTTTTAGCATGCATTATTTATATGTCACAAATAGAAATTCAATTAAAAGGAATAGTTATTCTAAAAGGCTCTGAAACTTTAGATATGTTTCTGCCTTGAGGAGGCTGCATTTTTTAAGGAATCAAGAGAAAAAATGTTGAGCTTTTCCAAAGCTCCACCTAGGAAGGATATAGGTGATCTGCTAAGAACAGGGACAGGAATGGGAAAGAAGAGAGTTCTAGGAGCTACAGCTACATGGGAGTCTGAAGAGAACAGTGGCAGCAAACTCCTCCCTCTGAACTTCATGTCAGAATCCACTACCGTGGTAAAGGTATGGTACATGTGATAAAGCAAAAGGTTGATGCCAGATAGCAATTGATTCAAAAAAATTTCTTTTGCATCAAGTACAAAAATAAGTAAGATTTAGGCTCTGACCTTGGATAAGAGTAAAAATAATGGTAAGAATGGCAGGGCCTATTAATTGGTGATGATGAGCCAGGTCTATCCTGTCCATTCAGGTACTTGATTAGATCTTCCTCATTATCCTGTAAGGTAGATACTAGTTTATTACCAATTATAGATGACTAACCAAGGGTCAGAGCGGTTGGCAAAGGTTGAACAGCTATAAACATAACCACCCTAGGAAAGTGATCGATGGTAGGTTCTTCTCAGTTCTTTCAGCAAACAAATATTTATGAACACCCAGTTATGCTTCCAATGCTCTATGCAATATAAAGACGAGTGATACATAGTCCCTACCTTTGAAGAGTTCATAGTAAATGAAGAGGAATTAGACGGAGCTGATAGTCCCTGAGATCAGTGTGAGGTAAGATGAGGTGAGCATCACGGGAAACTTTTCTTCAGAAACTATGCGGGTTAGGAAGAAATTCCCTGGGAACTGGTGATGATAGTGGTAGAGGGAAGGCTTTAGCTCTCTGGAAGGGAAGGTCCACAGGTTCATATTACGGTAGGTGTATGCAGTAAAACATGTTGCTGGAGCTATGAGGCACCACTTCATATTCTATAATGAAATCAACCAGTTTTACACACATAGCCCTCTGCAAACAGAATAGCTGAGTTGTAATTATTATGGGATGTGTAAGAAGAAGCTAAGGCTAGATATTTATCTATAGGGATGTCTCAGAATCCTACAGAGTGATCCAGGTGCAAAAATACTACTACCAATGCTATAGAGAGCAATAGGCTACTAATCCCTCGTTCTCTCTCTCAGTTGTGGCCTACATTGTTGTGCATCCAAGAGCCAAGATAATGCCTTGACAGACAGATAATTTCCTGAGACCCATGGGGAAACATAGGTCATGAGAGACGAGGACTTAAAATATCCTGGTGGGATTATAACAGAGAGGCAACATAGTCTCTCTTGAATGTATAATGTGTTTAGTTCTGGCACCAGTATATGACGAGAATTCACAAAATTGAGCAGGCACAGGTGAGGACAGTCAGGTTGGCCATGTGAAAAACAGTTTAAGGAACTGAGCATGTTTACCTGAAGGAGAGAAGGTGGTAAGTAAATAGAGGAATCACTGGTCAAGGTGGGAATAAGGAGACTGACCATTGGTTTCAAATAGCTGACTGTAGGAGACTTTGGCCTTGTTCTATTGATTCCAGAGATAGCAAATGGACAACAGAAGTTACCAAGAGGCTCATTTCAATTTAATGTAAGATGGAATTTTTGAAAGAGTCTTCAGTTAGAATTGAAACTCTTCTATATTTCCACCTACATCCTTCTGGTCTGGAATCATCTCAGCTCTGGTGATTGAAAACCTAAGGTCAGATTCTATAATTGCTCACCATTATTCTGCACTATGGTTAAGCACACTGTCTCTTGATTCAGGCTATCTGGACTTATATCCATATTCTTCCACTTGCTAATTCTGTGACATTAGGTGAGTCACCTAGTCTTACGCTTCGGTTTCCTCATCTGTAAAATGGGTATAATTATAATAATAAATATCTTATAAGGTAGTTAAAAGGTTTAAATGGAATAATACCTGTAGGAGTTGAGCCTGGTCCCATATATGTGCCAACTACTAAAAAAATGATGGTGATGATGATTATTTTTATTAGTATATCTATTTAAAAGAGTTATAACAGTAAGCTGTACTCCGCTTTATCTTAGAAAACCTTTATTTTTCCTGTTGTTAAGTAGTATTTGTGCAATTCTGGATGTATTATTTCTGTTAAGGGGGGGAGGATTGACATCCTTAATGAAGATATTCAGTAAAACCCAGATCAAAACACCTTTCAAATGTTCATTGGAACATGTTATGTATCATAAGACAAATAAGGACATGGGGCATAATATCATAAGACAAATAAACATGGAAACCTCCAAAGCCATGCTGAGGGCATGGCTCCTCTTCCATTTCCTGGTAAACTTTGTACTACCTGAGATGGTCACAAATGGTTAGAATCTGGAAGCAGATAGAGCTATCGGTGTTAGGTAAGAGATATGTAATTTCTTATATTGATATGATGGAAACTGGAACTGATAAGGCATTGAGATATTTTCTTTGGTGGGAGGGAGGGTTTTTGTGACTTACACAAGCTGTGGGAAGATATAATCTTGTGAGCTGGACTGGAGATGTCTAGAACCTTCTTCCATGGTCCTGGGAGCACCTTAAAAGCTGAAAACTATGAGCCAATCTAGTCTCTAAACTTTTCATATGTTTTAAGACCTCAAAGTATCTTGATTGCAAATATATAGGTTTCAATGCCAGTAGCAATGCAGTGGTCATAAGTACTGGAAGATAGAGGAAGTACATTGAATCAAGAACATCCCTGTAAATATATGAGTAGAGGCTGGATTACAAAATAGCTGGAGGATTTTAGAAGGAAAGTAAGAAAAAGATGGGTTAGCCTAGAAGAATGATTATGAGAGAAGTGATAAAATATTAGTAATAAGGATAAAAGATTTGAATAAGAAAATGTCTCATGTTTCCAGAAGAGTAAATTTTGTAAACATGTCATTTCTTTCCAAAATGAGACATTTGTGAACTTGTATATTTTGTTTTTGTTGTTTCTTGATCTTTATGATAGCAAAATCAGAAATGACAGAGGAACGGGAGATATATGAGAGTTAATGCGAAAGTAGATTTAACAATGTTTGGTAATTAATTGAAATGTGTGGACTAAGGGAGAAAATCTAAAATAGTGCACAGCCTTCTGTCTCAGACTAGTTGAATCACTGTGGCTTTCACTATCATAGCAGAATAAGAGAGAGATCAGGTTTGAAGGAGAAGATGATAAAATGAGCTTTTGGCATTTGAAATCAAATTATCTATGAAATGTCTAAGAAAGGATATTTTAAAAAACTGTGGGATACAAAGATCTGGAGCCAAGAAGATGGATCTGCGCTAGAATTATCTGACAACTTCAGCACATAAATATCACATTTAAAACAATAGGTGTAGATCTAATTGCTTGAGGAGGGCTGTAGACCAAGACAAAAAGACTGAGCCCTGGACGTACTCAGCATTTAAGGAGAGGATGGAGGAAAATTGAGAGACAGCAGCCAGAGAGGTGGAGAGTCAATTGGAAGAAAGTGGTCCCATGAAAATGAAGGCACACTGAAAAGGAAGAAGTCAACAATGCCAAATGGCTCAGAAAGATCAAGTAAGATTGTTTAGTTTCATGCAAATCGGTACAAGCTTTTTGGAGAGCATTTTGATAATATCAATCACTCTCATATAGTATAGACTATTTGACTCAGTAATTCCATTCCTAGGGATTTTTCATGCAAATATACTTCCACAAGTGCACACAGATTATATCTATAAGGAAATTATTGTAACATAATTTGTTATAGCAAAAGCTGAAAATAGCCCATCAATATGTGACTGATTAAATATACCATTATAGTTTATCTGTACAATGGAATGTAATGCTGCTATTAAATACTGAAATCACTATGTACTTATGGGGAAATCCTCTGAAGCACATTATTAAAAAGTAAATAAAAATTTAAGAGACTACAAATAGCAGTTTAGTGAGAGGTTTAAGCAAGCAAGAGCCTAGCTTCCTGGCTTAAAGTCCAGGTCGCTACTTATAAGTTTTAGAGTATTGGCCAGTTTCTTAATTTCTCAGTACACACCTACTCGCCTTTGCTTTGAATTAACACTCCAGTTGGCCCATGCTTTTCTGAACCTTTTAACTCTAAATAATGGCCTCAATTCAGTAATTAAAATGCCCAGTTTTTCAATAAGAGTCTCAATTCAGTAATTAAAATGTCCAGTCTCATGCCAGAACTCCTATATTCTCAATACCTACAACAAAAGTGAGAGAAGGTTCTTTTTGCATTTGGACTTTAGGAAGTCATTGGTGACCTCCCCCAAGTTAGTTGGGTGGAGTAATAAGGAAAAGCCTAACTGCAGGGAAAGAAGGAAGGAGTGAGAGGCATGGAAAGAATGGAGCAAGTGTGGGCAGACTTTTGGAGCAGTTGCAAAGGGAAAACTTACAAGAGAGGAAAGAGAGGTATTTAAAGAAGTGAGATTGCTGGGGAAGTGAGAAAGGACAGGTGGGATTCTTAGCTTGGAGTGCATTTGTTTTGGAATAGAGGTTACTGGAATCCATACACCTAGAGCCCCCACACAGGGAAAATCAACTGGAAGCTAAGATTATTCCTGCTTGATGCCTCCTATTTGTTCCCCAGAGGAGAGAGGAGATGATGTTGGGGACTCAGAGAGTATGATGGTTGTTGGGATAATCTCTGGAGGAAGGCGAGCATCCTAGAGTCACACCCTAGAATTACTGAACAGCTTTAAGAGCAAGTCTGAGTTTGGAGTTCATAAGTTAATAGAAGCTCCAGAACTGTGTGGTTCTTTGATTTTTCCTGGAAGCCTCAGAAGCAGGGTTGCAGGCACAGAGCATGCCTTCTGGGCCATGCTGCAGGCTATCTCAGAGGAACCTCAACACCAAATGGTCCAAAGGCAAGATCTGCCCCTCCCCACTATTGTGCTACAGGCTAGCTCCAGAAGGCAGCACTGTCTATTAAATAAAGAGAGGAATACTTTGGCCATTCTAACTGGTGTAAGGTGATATCTCAATGTGGTTTTGATTTGAATCTCCCTGATGGCTAATGATGATGAACATTTTTTCATGTGTCTGTTAGCTATTTGTATGTCTTCTTTGGAGAAGTGTCTGTTCATGTCTTCTGCCCATTTTTTGTTGTTGTTTATTTATTTGACAGTGAGAGATGACAAGCAGGCAGAGAGGCAGGCAGAGAGAGAGAGAGGAGGAAGCAGGTTCCCCGCTGAGCAGAGAGCCCGAAGCGGGGCTCGATCCCAGGACCCTGGGATCATGACCCAAGCCGAAGGCAGAGGCCTTAACCCACTGAGCCACCCAGGCGCCCCCTTCTGCCCATTTTCTGATGTGATTATCTGTTTTGTGTGTGTTGAGGTTGAGTAGTTCTTTAGAATTCCTCCAACTTTAGAGTTTGAAGAACTTTAAAGTTCTTTAGATCTTGGATATCAGCCCTTTGTCTGTACTGTCATTTACGAATATCTTCTCCCATTCTGTGGGTTGCCTCTTTGTTTTGTTGCTGTTTGCTGTGCAGAAGCTTTTGATCTTAAGTCCCCAAAGTTCCAAAAGTTCATTTTCTCTTTTGTTTCCTTTGCCTTTGAAGACATGTCTTGAAAGAAGTTGTTATGGCCGATGTCAAAGAGCTTACTGCCTATGTTCTCCTCTAGGATTTTGATAGAATCCTGCCTCACGTTGAGGTCTTTTATCCATTTCGTGTTTATCTTTGTGTATGGTGTAAGAGAATGGTCAAGTTTCATTCTTCTATCAACAGGACAGTAAACAACAAGTGTTGGAGAGGATGTGGAGAGAGGGGAAACCTCTTACACTGTTGGTGGGAATGTAAGTTGGCGCGGCCACTTTGGAAAACAATGTGGAGTTTCCTTAAGAAATTAAAAATAGAGCAACCCTATAACCCTGCAATTCCACAACTGGGTATTTACCCCAAAGATACTGATGTAATGAAAAGAAGGGCCATCTGTACCCCAATGTTCATAGCAGCAATGGCCACAGTTGCCAAACTGTGGAAAGAGCCAAGATGCCCTTCAACAGTCGAATGGATAAAGAAGATATGGTCCATATATACAATGGAGTATTATGCCTCTATCAGAAAGGATGAATACCCAACTTTTGTATCAACGTGGACGGGACTGGAGGAGATTATGCCAAGTGAAATAAGTCAAGCAGAGAAAGTCAATTATCATATGGTTTCACTTACTTGTGGAGCATAAGGAATAACATGGAGGACATTGGGAAAAGGAGAGGAGAAGTGAGTTGGGGGAGATCGGAAGGGGAGACAAACCATGAAAGACTGTGAACACTGAGAAACAAACTGAGGGTTTTGGAGTGGAGGAGAGTGAGACCTTGGGTGAGCCTGGTGGTGCTTATTAAGGAGGGCATGTATTGCATGGAGCAGTGGGTGTGGTGGATAAACAGTGAATCTTGGAACAATGAAAAAAATTTAAAAAATAAAAATAAAATAAAAAAAGAGAATACTTTGTATAATTTCCCTCTTGAAAATGCAGCACCTTGATTTCCCTGTTTAAAAAACATAATATAAACACTGACTAGCTCAACAAATCACAGCCACTGTGAGTGACTTTATACATTAGCACCTAATTCATCAACATGCCAATCCAAACACTTGGGTTTCTTTATTTAATACATGGCGTTCTCACCACCCTATTCATTATGCTGCCTTTCTCCCTCACTTCTAATATCTACCTCTTGGGGCTGTATTCTATAGGATGTTGAGTTGCTCCCATTATCAGAAATGAGTATTTTCTGTTGAATATTCATTTTGATGCTTTACTATAACCTTTTTTGAAAGCAGGATATTTGTACATTGTGACACTCTATAAAAAAGCTGTTACTAGGGAATGAGCTGACTATTGCTCTCATCAGAGAATCCTTAACAGTCATATTCTAGAGCTCAAAGGTTTGTGCAATTCTGAAATACACGGCATTACTCAAGACCCAGGGAAGAAAACAAAGAACAAAATCTACAAAGAAAGATGGTCCAGATGCAAAACTTAACTAAGAGGAGTATTTTGTGGTTACAAGCCTGACTCATTGGAGGAGAAACCAAAGAAAATCCTAAGTGCCTGTTTGTAAAAATTTATATTTTATTAACTTTGATTGCTTTAGAAAATATACTAATTTATTCCTGAGAAATCTTAATTACACAGAAGTGAGGCAGTATGGTATAATAGAGAAAGAAATGAACCAGAATAAAGTGGAAGTCAAGAAGTGAGAGTCTTGCCCTTAGATTTCAATCTGTCACGTGCTTTTCACCTCCTTGGACCTTGGTTTTAGGCTGGGAAGAACCGTCATTTCTTCTGAATCCACTCACCTATGGCCAAAGACTTGTATACATGTGTCCTTCGCACTAATAACAAAACAGGCTCCTGGTAACCAAGATAACAGAAACCAGTCTGCATCTTCCTGTGTGCAGCGAAGAGATGAATAATTCATCACTAAGGTCCCTTTTGGTCCTAACATGTGCATCATCTTTTCTCAAGGTGGTTATCATAGAAAGAGCTGAATAAGTTAACGGAAGTAGAGGAGCACAGGTTTTGGCAACAGTAAGTTCCTGTTAATGATTTTAGTTCATATTCTTACTAGCTGTGTTACGCTGGGTAAGTTACTTAAGGTTTCTGGACCTCCTTTTCTTCATCTGTAAGGAGGCTAATGACTCCGACTTTATGAAATTGTGAGGATGAAATGAAGTAATGTGTGTCAAGCACTGAGCACCATAACTGTCACATGGTAGAGGCAAATACATGGTATGTATTATTAATATAAATGAATAGCCATACAACTGCAAGGTACAGAGGTGCATATAGAAATCATTTCACTGTATATTCATATCTAATTTTGATAATAAAATGCGAGCAAGTCTGGTAGTTGGCTCTATCTGTCCCCCAAATACTGTTCACACCTCTACAACAGAGGTTATCATACTGAATTGATGTTGTTTATTTGTTTGTGACACAGACTGGATGTGAGCTCTTCCTGGCAAATTATTTAGGACAATTTAGTCAACACATAATGAGTTCTCAAGGAGTGTACGATCTAATGGTTGCTTGACCTCCTTTAGATGTTAATGAAGATATTTAATTATAACTACAACAACAGATGAATAAATGAATGGAATTAGTCTTGGAAATTTTTTCTTCATACAGGACAAAATTTTGATTCTTAGATTTTCTTTTCAAAACATTGCTACCATAAGAATAATTGTAGTCTGAAAAAAAAAAAGAATAAGTATAGTCTGAAGTGCCTGATTTGGTTCATGCTCGTCTCATATATTTCCTTGAGTAAATTCTAGCCAAAGATGTATGATCACTCATTTCATAATAAATGTTAATTTTGTGAGGATTGCAGCTCTAGATCTAGGGGAGGCATCGTTGGGATCATTTATTTAAAGACAGGTGTATGAAGAATTGTTCTGAACAAGACATTCCCTTCTGCTATTTCTTCAACTGGCAAAACTGTACTTACCCTTCTAGGTACCATTAAAATGTATCTCCTTTATGAAGCCTTTCTCATTTCATTCAGGCAGAAGTCAATGTTCTTTTTTTATGCTTTTATAGTTCTTTTCATGTCATTAGTACATACAACACTTATGTAAATATGCTATATACAGCAGGCATAAGTTATCTATTAGTAATACTTGTGTGATAAATATCTGTGGAATTTATAAATTTGTATTAATTGTTTAATAGTTTAATGTTGATCTGTCTCACTTTCTCAGTAGCTGCACACACAAAGGTCACACACATAGACATACACTGTGAGCGCCTCAGTAATGGGTCTTAATTATAATTTGTTCTGCTAATGTGTGAAGAAAGAATGCCTTGTCATTCATTATCTCTAAGATGATATTTTGCATCTCAGGGCCTAGCATAGTGCTTATTACCACATATACCTGCAGTAAAGGTTTGATGATTTTAATTAAACAAAAGTTTATAGTATAAGTAGATGATACTATCGGGGATTGACTAATAGATTTATTTTTGGGTTTTCCTTTTGAATGTAAAATCCTGTGCTCTGAGGTTTTTGGTTTTAGTTGTTTTTATTATTTTTTTAAAGATTTTATTTATTTGTTTGTTTGTTTGAGGGGGAAGGAAGAGGGTTGGAGGGGCAGAGGGAGAAGGAGAGACTCTCAAGCAGACTCTGCACCCAGACAGAGCCACAGGCCAGGATCCATATCACAACCCTGAGATCATGACCTGAGTCAAAATCAAGAGTAAGACACCTAACTGACTGAGCCACCCAGGTGCCCTGGTTTTAGTTGTTTTTATTTTTTTTTTTTAATTTTAAAAATTTTTATTTATCTGAGAGGGAAGGCGGCAGTGGGGAGCAGGGGCAGGGCAGAGGGATAGAGAGGAGCAGACTCCCCACCGGGCAGGGAGCCCAGCGTGTGGCTCCATCCTAGGACCCTGGGATCACAACCTGAGCAAAAGACAGAATCTTAACTAACAGAGCCACCCAGGCGCCCCTAGCTGTCTTTAAACTAACGTTGTTTTTAAACTAAATTCCAGACCATTGGTTTCAGGAAGGTGTTTATATATGATACAGCATTGGATTCTGGTTGTTTCTGTCAGATTAAAGCATCCAAGTGGTTCATGCTGTGCCTGTCTCCTGGGTGATGAGAAGTCGCAGAAGTTATTCTGGCTCCCTGCCTGGTCCTGACAGAGATATCAAGTAAACTCCAAAGAATTAAGGTCGAAAGAAGTTGTCAAGAAGCTGCTTGCTTTGCTTACCCACAGACGCTGTCTTAATTGCCAGCTTCCATAAGCAACTGGCACCCTTTATTCCTGCCTGATTCAAATGTTTTTGACAACTCTCTTTTTTCATTTACAGCCACAGAGGTGGTCAAACCCTGTAGTGTCAAGTGATCTATGCTGAGTTATTTGCATTTAAAGAAGCTGGATTTTAGGGGAAAGAGGTTATGTTTCCCATCCTTTATGTGCACAGATTATCTGAAGTCATGTTGAGTTTTTACTAGCCACTGCAAGACTGTGATGGTTAGAGTCTAACATTCCCTTGCCCTCATCCTGGGATTTTTAAGGACCACAGCTTTGTTCTCCATTGGAAACAAAGCCAAACAATTAAAAGCAAAACAAATCAAAAACAACCACCACGACCCCAACGCTTTAGATATTTTAGAGCTGACACTCCTGTAAATTTTCAGAAGATGTCTCGCACTGCTGTCTTTGTGGAAGAAATGCAGCGAATTGTCATTGTCGTGTTTTTTTAGTGGATTGGTTTGAGTGGTGGGAGCCAAATTTTCTATGTTCATCCCTGGGGTGGATACACCCCCACTGGAGGCATGGTCTACCAGAGCACATACAATTAATAAAATAAAGCACCGGAAACCTTCACCTCCTGTGTTCACCACTTTATGTAAAGTCATTATTAAATGTACTTGTGGCTCTTCATTTCCTGACTTACCTTTGCGTATAACAGGAACTTTGCTCAGACTCTCAAAAGAGGGGAGGTACAATCTGCTCCTGAGATTTTAGGCAAAAATAAGTCGTCTTCATGTAGGCCCTATTACGTACCAGTGTTTTTGATAGCTATTTTACATGTATCATTTCGTTTAACTTTGAGATAAAAAGCTAAGAGGTAGGTATTATAAACCCCCCTTTTACTGACAGTATTTTGAAGTTCAGAAAAATGCAAAAGTTTGTTCAAGAACACCATCAGTACTGGGGGAATAAGGACATGAACTAAGCCTATCTGCTTCCAAAGTCCGTTCCCTCTTTCTTATTATTAAATGCTTCCTACTTTCCAGTTTTGAAAGTGGAAGTGCCTAGAGAGTAAGCTCATGGGTTTTGAAGTCGGTGGGTAAATTTTCCACTCTAAAATATTACCTCTCCAGTGCAACTCTGTAAGGGGGAAGATAAGCAAGAATTTGCTGCAGTATGATTTTCCTGTAAATGAAAGCTATACGTTTCCCCAGCACTGCAGTTTTCAAATTCAAGGGAAGTTGTATGTCTTGAAACAGTAGCAAAGGATGAGGAAGGCTAGTGATTCAAAACTCCTGCTTTCCCTTCACCTTTTTCAAGGACCCACGTTACCCTCATTGTGTTGTACCTGGAAGAATGATTCTTTTCCTATTCTCCCCATTTTGTTTTCTTGGTCTACTTAAAGAAATTGTTTTGTTCCAATAAAACTTCTTACATATGCTTTTTAGTGCTTTTCCACCCAATATTTTCAAGGTTCTCTGAAAGAAAACTTTACCAGACAGGAAGTCAAGGCGATCTCTTACTGCAGGAGGAGGAGAAGGAAGCTCCTTCATCCTGGGTGCTGCTCACAGAGATACAAAATCCTCTTTGTTCTGAACCTGGTTGAGTGTCATTCTGGGTAAAACAATGGGCTAGGCTTATTGTGTGCAAATGGGCCTTCTATAAAACCTCCTTGACTCTCAGGAAAACTCTGGAGTTGTTTCCTGAGTCTTAATATAATATTGTATCTATACATGCAGTAAGCCAGTTGGTGAGGAACAATCACCTGTCCTTTAGAAACGGGCAGATTTGGGTTCAAATTCCTCATCTACCACTTACTAGCTGGGTGTCTCTAGGCCAGATACTGACCCTATGAGCTGATTTGCTCACTCACACACTGATGATGATTAGCAACATTTGTGTGGCTGGTTATAAGAATTAGAGGTAGCATATGGAAACTGTTTGACGCAATGCCTTAACACGGAATAAGGTTTTAACACCTGGTTGCTCTTCTGGTTACTATTCTTATCATATTTAAGGAATAGCTAATCTCACCTCAATGAGAAGCAGCCTTCAATGCTCATTTGACCTAAAGATATATATTTTTTTTATGGTTGTATCAAGTGGTGAAGGAAAAGTTGAAAAGAATAAGCCTGTTCTACATAAAAATGTTGAGCTAAACAGGAAAAATCCCCCAAAGTGTCTAGTTTTCTAACTTGGTTCTCAAGGTGTATGTGGGAGTCATACTTATAAGAGGGTAGATTATCCCAGATTCAGAGGAACATCCTTCCATATTTCAGAAAATAATAGTTGTCTAAGACTTTTTACTGCATACCATGTGATTTCACTAACTTGTGTTATAAATTTTCCTTGAAGCAAAATCTGTTTGGCCCCTTAGCATTGCAGGTGAGGAAATTAAGGTAACACACTTGGGAAGTATAGAGCCAGGCCATTAGATTCTGTGTACTATGCTTAAACTGCTTATATATTGATTATAACTATTCTTTCTGTTTCTGAGGGAAGAAGCTAAAGAAGCTGTATGGGTTGTTTTGGTCTATAGAGGTTTCCTTTAGACAAGTTATAGCTTCAGTGAATTCACTCAAAGGGCGCCCGGTCCTGAGCAGACCCTGACAGGAAAGGCAGCTTTCAAGGTCTCTCCACCTCCCTCTATAGTCCTCAAGTAACTGGCACAGCCTCAGAAGTGCCAACCAACTATTAGCCAGAGTTGCACAGAGAATCTACCTCATAATGTCTTAACAGATGTATATGTGGTGATGAAAAAGAAATTGATTTAACTGTGGCCAGAGCCTGACTAGAATGGAAATACATTTAGAACACAGGATATTTCATTTTCTTTAACCACCAGCTTGGACTGTCTTCCTGGAGAGACATACATACATATATATATACATACATACATATGCTGTGGCATTATTTTAAGTACTCTTCTTCAGGCAGGTAATTTATTTTTATTCTTTTTATTTGGCTAAATCAATCTGTAGGTACTTTCTGGGCTTTCCTGACAGGAAAAAGGAAAGCCTCTGCCTTTCCTTTCCATTGTAGCATTTCTCTGTTCTCTTAGAACGTTGCGCACATTTACCAGTAGTTCAATAGGATACATTTAAGAAAGAAAAAGCAATGAATGTCTCTCTCTCCCTTATGCCAACCAGGGAGGTCCAACTCGCTATGTACAGTGAGGGACAAGTGGGGTCTAATGGTGGATGGCAGGTGGCATAGCAGGCAGGCATATGTTGTTTGTCCTGATTTATTGTTGGTGGATCATTCTTCATTCCTGTCTGCTTGCTGTCTTGATTATAACAACAGAAAGGCAGATATTCTCTCTTATTCCCTCATTGTTTACCCAGTACTTAACTTACTGTTTGGTACTCAATATGAAATGTTTTTAATCTAAAATGATTGCAGGAAGTTATTTAAACTGTACTTCTTATCTCCTTATAAAAGTTCTCATTACATTGAAGCATTTATTTTGACTTGGTTTATACCCTATATAAATTTATTCTATGCAGTTTAAGTAGAAAAATTTTATATATACAAGGTTGCAGGGTTTGGGTTTTACTTACTGTAAGAATTATTTTTAGGACTTTGTTACATTAGTTGAATGATTATGGCTGCTGTTAATTTGAAATTCACTGAAGGAAGTTTAGTAGTAATTTAAGAGCAAATTTTAGTTGTTCAGATTCCTTTAAGAACCTAAAAAGGAATCAATCTTTCTTAATACACCCACCCCCTCCCCACATAATTTCATTCTTTGACAAAAATTGACATTTGTACATCTCCTAATTGGAGCTGGTATTTATTTAACCAAATCCTATATAGAATTTATTATTTGCAAGTAATGTTCTAAAAATTTTACAAACACTGAACTAATTTAATCCTCATACTAGCCCTCTGAATTAGCTACAATTATTATGCACAACAAGATTAAGCTTTTCCCCAAGGTCATCCAGCCAGCTAGGAAGAAGTAGAATGGAGTCAGAGTTTCCAACCATGAAGCCTGGCTCTAGAGTCTTTTGTTTTTTTTATTTTTTTTATTTTTTTAAATTTTTTTTATTTGACAGATCACAAGTAGGCAGAGAGGCAGGCAGAGAGAGACAGGAGGAGGCAGACTCCCTGTCGAGCAGAGAGCCCGACGCAGGACTCGATCCCAGGACCCCGAGATCATGACCTGAGCCGAAGGCAGAGGCTTTAACCACTGAGCCACCCAGGCGCCCCTCTAGAGCCTTTTAAAATATGCTGCCTCACTGGAGAAGTACCAGGAGAGCGAAGTCAAAGCCAAGCTCACACACAGGGGTACACCAAGTCTGGAACACTTCAGACTTGCTGACTCCCTCCCGGGAATGTGCAGTGTGCTTCATCACTAGGCTTCCAGCTGGTTTGAGGGTGGATTCAGAAGCCCACCTCCGAAGATCGAAGTGAAGGGCCACTGAGAAGGACATCTCAGAGAGGAATCGATGGTAGCTAATAACAGCTAAAATGTATTGAGTGCTTACTATGGGTTAGTAACTATTCCAAATACTTACGTGAATTAACTTATTTAATCCTCAACATGATCCTAATATATGCATTTTACTATATGGGGAGGCTGAGGCACAGGGGAGTTAATAATTTGGTAAAAATGGGCCGCTGAGAGGCAGAATCTGTGGTTCAAGTCCAGGGAGCCTGGGTTCAAGGTGTGTGCTCTTGTCTACTGTACTATGGTCTGAAGGAAAAGATACCATAGACGGTGACTCTGAAGACCTCAGACAGCCCTGCCACTTCAGTGTGTTGCCACTGTGGTCCCCGCATTTGATTTCCCTTTGAGTTAAAAGTTCAAAGGCTTAGAAAATAATAAAATGGGGTATGCTGAGGAGACCCCACTGTCAGGAGGGAGGAGATAAGAAACCCTGGGAGGAGGGATGCCGAGCAATCTGCGAGCAAGACAGGCTGAGTCTAGGAAGGGATTGCACACCCAGATGGAAGGGAGCTCAGGAAACAGGTTTGGCTCTCCGGAGGGTCCCTGGCATTGAGCCACCAAAGGCCCACCAGCAGCCCTTGGTAGACGGACAGACAATCTAGAAGTCCAAGAGCATTGGGATTTAGTGTCAGTAATTAGCCTTATGCTTTCATGCCCTAGAAATGCTGAAATGCTTCTACATACAATTTAAAACTTTGAGGTCAAGTGAACCTTTATAATAAACATTAAAACTGTCGGTACTATAACTTATCAGTAGCTATTATTTGTTTATGCTTTATTTATAGAACCCTTAATGATTCCTTGGTTTTGCAAAATAAACATAATCCAAGGGTCACTTTGTAGCTAAAAACAAATATCCGGAATATACTATGATTATATTGTCATTTTTGAAACATGAAAAAATATGTTCAGTCCGAAACAAACAAACAAAAGAATCAAAAACTATAGCCAGTTGAATGATTTCCAAAAATGATACTCTTCCTTAGATTATACTAAAGCAAAATGTCAAAAATGAGCAACTGTCTCCGAATGTTGGCATTTTGGCTGCAGTCGTTACAATATTGCTTTATTGAAGGGGGAAGCACAAACAAATAAGAAGCAACTGATGATATGCTTGGTAGAATAACTAAATTAAAAATTCAGAGAAGATGAAAGCCTTAAAGTTGTTTGTATTCATGAGGTATGATCTGGGATCACAGGGGGTAGTCTTAGATTTTATCCTCAGGTTGTATATTCCTGAAGTAACAATGGAGGTCCTTGAGTTATCTTCAGTATTTCAATATAAATATGTCAGTGATAACATCCAACCAAGCTAACGAAGGCATCAAGTTTTATCTTGGAATTCCATTACTGCAGCACAAATGGCATGCTGATCAAAAACTATATAGTTCACTGAACACATGTGTACATGTGAAAATATGACAATAAATTGTTTCTTAAGATAAAAGCAAAATTCTATGTGGTGATAAGTCATGGAGTCTCTGAAATATTTGATTTCTTCTGTTCTTTCTAGTTCATACTATAGTTCTACGATGAAATTTAAGCCAAATTTTATAATGATAAAGTGTGAACATTGGAGCCAGATAAACAAAGGGACTCATATGCCAGCTAGCTCTATCATTTTATCATTTTGGACCTTAAGTGATTGCTCATCTTTTTTTGAGTCCGAACTTCTTCCCTTGGAAAAATAAGAATGGTGCTTATATTACCAGGTCGCTAAGGAATAGTGCTTGCCATATAGTAGATACACACTAAATGCTGTTTTCATATCTCCTATCCATCCTGTCTGTGGTACCAGTTGAAGTTTAGTGAAAATAAAATTACCTATTTATATTTTCTTTTCACCGCTCACTTGGGACAAAGGACATACTTGGACCATGTAGGAGGTTAAACAAAGGTCACAACTGATGTTCTTCATTATGTTCTGTTCATTTTTATTACTCTTGTTGAAATTGCTTATTTGTAATCTGGCAAGATTTCAAGACAGTGGATAGAACAAGCATATCTAATATTGAATCAAAATGAAAGCAGAGGTTAAAGCTGTTAAATCAAAGATGAAATCAGCCAACCAGGCAAAGAGATTCCATTCAGCTCTCTAAGGCAAACATAAGGTTGAAAAACCAGACAGAACACAACGCAGTTAAGAAAACCACTGATGTCATTACCATAGGCGAAAAGAACTTTATTTTCACATGTTTTAAATTTTTACCTTTTTCTAAACCTCACAAAAACTTGAAGTTTTCCTAGAAAATCCTACAAGAATCGAATTTTTATCTCTTACCTGTGCCTGGGTGCCGTGTTTCAAAGAGGCTGCATTGTAAACCGAAAGCTTCACACTAAAGATCATCCTGGGCCACGGATCTCAGATCTGAACCACAGTAAAATCACAGACCACAAAAAGAGATGAGGTGTCTGGAGAGTAGTGTCTGGCACTTTTGCCTTTGGCATTTCTTTGCTCTGAATCCAAACTTCCCTTATCAAGAGTAGATGAAGCCATCTTGCTCCACCTGTAATCTCTCTTTGATCCCAAGCAGTTGGTCTTAACCTCTGCCCCTCCAGGGTTAGGTTTTAAGTTTTTAGGTTTGTTTAATCACCTGCCCTTTCAGAGGTCCATGCACATTCAGTTCAGTTTCTGTGGGCGTTTATCAACCTGCTTTTCGGTGTTAGACCCTGTGGTGGATACTGAAAATTCATCTTTGTTAAAATCATGGTCACTGCTCTCAAGTTGCTCACCATCTAGAAACAGAGCCAGGCAATCAGTCATTCTGTTCAGTATGAACTATGCTATGACGGAGAGATAAACCATGTATTGGGCTCACAGGAAAGAGTGATGCCTGAGCTTGGAGGTGCTGTATTGTATTTGTATTTTATTTCCCATTGTAATCTTTGTAAAGGATGCTCTTTGAAACCTTCTCCAACTGGCCTTCTTTGACCCCTCCCCATGTTTATATCCTGTCCTCTGGCTTTCAAAGCCCAATGGAGCGCTCTCCATTTGAGCACTAACCACACTTCTGTTAATGTGTTCATTCAAGTGGGCACCCCTTGAGACTAAGAACTAGGTTTTTAATTTCTTCTCCCAGTACCTGGCTATACTAAATGGCATGTAGTAGTGTCTTAATAAATGTTAATTGTATGAATTGTATGAATGATGTGATATTTGCATTTATAGTTATGTAATAAATGTGTCAGATGTGACCATACAGAATAGGCATTCCAGAACAGGAAAATTGTCTTTCTTCTGTCTAGAATAATAAAAACTGTGTCTTTTTTTTTTTTTTTTGGTAAGTCTGTTTTGTGCCTAGAACTACAGTAAGAATGTTACAAATATCTCTAAACATCCCAACAATTCTGTAAAGCAGATATTATTCTCCACAATTGACAGAGATGGAAACCCAGACTTTTAGAGGTTAAATGAACTGACCAAGGATGCACATCTGGTAGGTAGCAGAACCAGAATTAAGCCTCAGTTTTCTCAACAATGTCATAATTATATTATTGTTTAGTACTTCTTAAACTGGTGTTTATGGAATATAAGTTCTAGGCATGAAGATTTGAGGAGGACTATGGATATTACCAAGCAAAATGAAGTCATATTTTTTTTAACTGAAACTTCCAGAGTTTATGATGAATTTCCTGATATGGCTATATTCAATGCAGATACCAATATCAAAGAGAAAATAGACTTCTAGTGGTTTGGGCATAAAATAAGTTGTCAAGTGTAAGTGTGTGTGTGTGTGTGTGTGTGTGTGTGTGTGTGTGTGTATGCACATATGCACACATATCAAGGATGTGATTTGGAGTACAGTTTTGCAGATCCTCGTGATTGCAATCATTTCTGTGCTACTTATCCGAAAGACTCAATGGCTGTATGTGGACCTTTAACTTTTACAACATTCACTGACATACACACTCCACTTAATCATTCAGCAAATGTCAGTGTAGTTTCTCCCATGCCTTTAGCCTGAGCAGTGTCTGGGGTTTCCTCAGACCATGATGAAGCAGAGATTATCTCATTTTGCACGGGCTTTTCACTTCTTCTCATTTACTCTTTAATTAAGGAACAAATTGTTTACTGTTAATTGTCTTTGTGACAGTAGTGTTTGGTAGCTAAGCGGACAAATATTAGAGGCAGATGGACCTGACTTCAAATCCTGGCTCTTCCACTTTACTAGTGTGTGATCCTGGTGGGGGTTACTTAACCCCACTCAGCTTCAGTTTCCTTGTCTATAAAATGAGGAAGATGGCAGTTCTTGAAGGAAGTAAATGTGTGCAAAGACTTCAGTATCATGCTTGGAACATAACAAGTGCTTTGGGTGTTTTAATCTTCACAGTTAGTGTTCTAAGCAAAATAATGGGAGAAACATGTGGTTGGAGGAAAGAAGAGGAAATAGTTTATACTTATATGTTTATAATTCAGAACATCTAACTACCATATATGGATTAGGTATTAATTATGAGCAAGGTCCTCAACATGCTAAATGCTTCGGTTTTCCATGATGTCTGTATATTCTTCACATTCCTTTTTAAACATTTGCTCGGCAAGAAACCAAGACCACAGTGGATGTGTTTCCAGGTTAAAAGGCAAATGTGACAAAAGCCATCACTGTTGGCTTCCAAGTAGGATGGGCGGTGAACAGAGATCTTGTCAGAAAGGCGCCCCTGGCCTTCCTGCCAGCTGTCTAATAGTCCCATCACATGGGCCACACCCAGGCTGTGGACCTTGAGGCTGACTGTGCTGATCCTGTATCTCTCATTTCTGCTGCCTGGGAAGAGCTAGAGAAAACTTTCTTGTTTTCATTTTTTTCTGAAGAACTTCTTAAGGTTACTAAAGCTTCTTTTCCTTGAAAGGATCAACTGCTTGCTCTGTGCAGAGGCTCCTGTTCATATCTTCCCTTCCTGTGGCCCCTTGAATTACTGTGTACCTCTTCTGAGCCTCTGGATTGCTCCTCTAATCCTTCTCTATCACCTCTCCATGGTCTTGTTGGTTTTGAGTTTTTTCAGTATTTCTCCATTTTTACTCATGCTGTTTATTGAAGGGCCTGTGGAAGCAGACTGAGAGACGAGTGTGTGCTGCTAAAACTCTCAGTGCATGTAGCACAGGAGCTCTCTTAGCTTTGGCCCACCCTGAAAAACCCAAAGAACAGCCCAGGAAGGAGAATACCATTGATTCATTCATTTGACACATATCTACTGATGCTTTATTTGTGTCAGATACTTCACCAGTGAAAGGTGTCAAAATGGTTGAGATTTTTGAACTAAAAAGGTACTCAGAGATCGTCTGAGAGGATGAGATTGAAAGCCAAGGAGATAAAGTGAACAATCCAGGGCCATACAGTTGACTAGAAGTAAAGCAAGGTCTCCGCCCCAGGTTTCTGAACTGAAATCTCCTGACATACTCTTCATACATGTTTAAATGCTTAAACTGTAGAAGTCTTGAGTATAAAAGAGAAGCTGTGTAAAATGTTTTAGTTTTTACATCTGTCTTTATGGGTTTTTTGTTTTGGTTTGGTTTTGTTTTTGTTGTTTTTTTAGGAAAATATGACTAAAGGTACCTATGATCCTGGCCTCCCTATTACACTACTTCTGTTATTGAGGTGAGGCCACAAGCTGCCTTATGGTGACTTGGTTTTTATGATTTTTCTTTTACTTTTTCCTATTTACAATTGCTTTTGTTACCCTACTTAGGACTCCAACAGTTGAGAAGAGGTTAGTGGATGTGTGTGATTTACTGAGACCCTGTACCACAAAGATGGCCCTAAAGTTGTATGTTCCTCGTAAACAAGCCTGGTCCATAACCAACCCATAAACATCCATCCATCCATCCATCCATCCATCCATCATCTTTCAACAACATTGAAAATGTTTTGAGCATCTACTAAGTAACAGTCCTTGTAAAAATACATAATGAAGAATAAGAAACAGAACCTAGCTTTAAGGAACTTACTTTAAAAAAAAATGTTAATTTTTTTTATTTTAGAGAGAGCATGTGCGTGTGGGGCAGAGGGAGAGCGAGAGAAAGTCTTAGGCAGACACTGTGCAGGGCCTGACATGGGGCTCCATCTCAAGTCCCTGAGATCAAGACCTGAGCCAAAACCTAGGGTCAATGCTTAACAGACTGCATCACCCAGGTGCCCCAGCGAACTTCTTTCTTAACAGATAATTATAATATAGGGCAAGAGGATACTATGATAGGCTTTTACACAATATTGTGTGAAACCAAGGAATAGATCCTTATTAATGTTTGGGAAAGAGGAAGAAGAGATAGATAAGGAATGCTTCCTTGAGTGAGTTCTGGATGAACCTTAAGGGATGAAGAGGAGATATTTAGATAAAAAACAAACAAACAAAGTGTATAGCAGGGCGTAAGGGTGGGTGGGAAGAGTAGTAAAAACCTAGACATAGAGCATGAGCCAGGAAAGGTACAGAGGAGTCATGGCAATGGCCAGTAGTTAAGTGTGGCCAAGGTAAGTGATCTGAGGAAAAAAGGAAGAGTTGCAGATATTATTGAGAAAGATAGGCTGAGGCCAGATCAAGACAAACTTTGTAAAATGCGCTGAGGACTCTGAATTTTAGTCTAAAAACAAAGACGAACAAATGAAGGATTTCAAACAGTATGTCAGTCAATTACACATTTTAGAAAAATTGTTCAAGCTGCAGTATGGAGAACTGATTGGAGTGAGGCCAGAATGATGTTGGTTAAATAGCCCCAGACTTTCTTTAAATGGCCACACTATTCATGTACATGGATCACAAATATTGTCATTTGATTTCTGTGTAGCTAACCCTTCTTTTTTCCATCTCAAAATTAGAGTTCTTTTTGAGGCTCAGGAGCTTGCCCATGAGTGGAAAACTGGAATTGCTAAAAATCATTTCATAGTTACTGAGTTATGAAGAAAGTGTACATTTAGTCTCTTCCTTTATTTGTGAATAAGGAAGGATCTTTATTACCCAGACAGGATCTTGCCTGCAGTAAAACTAAGAGATGTGGAAATTTGGAAGGATTGTGGGGGTTTTTTGTTTGTTTGTTTTTTTATGAGCTAGGAAGAACTTTAAAATATGCCCAGACTTCTAGTAGCATCCAGAAAGGTTAAGGAAAAAGCCCAAGCCACAAAGCCTGAAGCTCCAGTTATTAAATAATTTCAACATTTACTTTCAAGGATGGCTTAACTGGGTTAGAAGCATGATCTGAAAGTTCTTAGATGATCTGTCTCCATGGTTAGACATGATTCTGTCTCCATGGTTAGACATGATTCAATCAGTAGGAGTTGGAGCACATCAAACTCAAATCTGACTTCAGGCTGTCACCTTACTATTGTAAATGTTTCTTTCAGCAATATTTGCAAAATGGGATTGAGTCTATATGTTCTGGGATATCCTTTACTTTTCAGGGGGTCTTACTTGGAAAGGGAACACTCTTTTGCTAGGTCAGCTGATCTAAAAACTAGAAGCTTCCATAAAGGTCCTTATTTACAATAACTTTTCCCCCTCAAACATGATCAAATAACCCCAGGTTTTAAAGGTGTGATTTTGGAGGGTTAGAGCTGCCTCTATGGAATGATCAGTGAGAAATTGTCTGGTTCTGTCTAGGAAAAGAAGCAACATTGACAGGATTTCCTGAATCTCTGCTATTCTTGACAAGTGCTAAGCTTTTGATAGAAGGAGCTCCAGGTCCCTATGTTTGAATTCTGGTATAAATATTTCAACACAGCAGACTTCTGTTTGGCAGTTTGGCATTCAAGTCCAATAGTGGGCAAGGTCTCAGGCAAAATTGGTGAGAATGAGTAATATACTCCTTTTGCTGGCTCAGTCAGAGCCTAGGATAGGGGCAGCAAGGAAAGGTAAGTGAAATAACATTTACTGAACATCTAGTATAGTAGACACTTTATTCTTTCCTTTTATTTTATTCTCTTAATAATTGTAAGGAGTATGAGCCATTATAAGCATTCTACCAAAGGATGGGGCGCCTGGGTGGCTCAGTGGGTTAAGCCTCTGCCTTCAGCTCAGGTCATGATCTCAGGGTCCTGGAATTGAACCGCGGATTGGGCTCTCTGCTCAGCGGGGAGCCTGCTTCCCCCTCTCTTTCTGCCTGCTGCTCTCTCTGCCTACGTATGATCTCTCTCTGTCAAATAAATAAATAAAATCTAAAACAAAAACAAAAACAAAAACAAACCACCAGATTCTTTAAAAATAAAAAAAAAAAGAAAGAAAGAAAGAATTCTACCAAAGGAACACTTGGGTGGCCCACTCAGTTAAGCATCTGACTCTTGATTTTGACTCAGGTCATGATCTCAGTGTGTTAGGCTCTTTGCTTAGTAGGGAGTCTGCTTGAGATGCTCTCTCTCCCTCTCCTTTGCCCTTCCCCTCTTCTCTTTCTCTCTCTCAAATAAACACAATCTTAAATTTTTTAAAATTATCGAAGAAAAAGGTGTTTCATAGATAAGCAATTTACCCAGGATTATACAGCTTAGAGGTGGCAGAACCAAAAGTTGTGCCCGTGTTTGTCTTCCAAGTCTGTCATTTCTATATTATGTCATGCTATCTGAAGTAATAATAGGTGATACTCATTTCTTTAGCATCCATTTAAAAACTTCCTTTTTGATGAAGTTATTTTGTTGTATTGTTACTGTTGTCTTTTTGTGTATGTGTATTGGGGCCAGGGTGGGAGTAGTTGGTACTGGCCTGTTTTAGCATAAACTTTGAACCTGGTTATGGTCTCCTGAGGCCCTATGCCACCTTGCAGTTCCAGGTGTCACCTCATTTGATCAGCATAATGGGTCTATGAGGACATCTTGTTACTGTGACTTTTTGATAGACAAGGAAGGAGGATCAGTAAAGCTGTATTGCTATTGTACATATTAGATTTCTGACTAAATCCTACATTTTTTTTTCCATACCTCACTTCATTATCCCCAAAACTAATGTAACAGGGTCAGAAAATTTTATCATCCTCTGTCTAGTCTCTTTTACTTTTTTTTATGTTTATTCACTTGGTTATTTATTCATTCATTCAACAAGCAATTCCTTGACTAATTGAATGTCTTTTATGGGCTAATCTCTGGTCTAGGCCTGAAAGAAATAAGAATGAAAAAGATAGAACCCCTCCTCCATGAGGAACATACACTATTTAGTGAATTATTTGCAATGCCCAGCCTGCCATCACTTTTTTTTTTTTTAGATTTTATTTTATTTATTTGACAGAGAGAGACACAGTGAGAGAGGGAACACAAGCGGGGGGAGTGGGAGAGGGAGAAGCAGGCTCCCTGCCAAGCAGGGAGCTAGATGCAGGGTTCAATCCCAGGACCCTCAGATCATGACCTTTTAATGAAAGAAAATTTTGATGTCTCATTCAGTTAAAAAATAGCAGGTTAGAAACTATGTACAATACTATTCTTAAATAAATACATGTATCAATGTATATAAGAGGCTAATATACCATCAGTGGCTATCTTTAAAAGATAAGATTATACATTTATTTTTCATTCTCTTTATTGTGAAGTTCCTATAATAGAACCATTGCTTTTGTCCTATAACATGAAATTTAAATTATTATAGTTTAAAAATTGCTATTAAAAAATGTAGGCCATGCAGTTAAAAGCACTGCAAATTCAAAAGGAAAATGAACATGGATTGAAAATGAGACCGAAGGGGAAAACAATATAGTAAAGTAACATCAAGAGCTTTCTGAAACCTAGCCTCTGGGCTCAGAAACCGGCTGGAGAAATTCCTCCAGTTTTTAAGAGACCCTGTTGCTGCTCCTGAGTTGTTTCTTCAGACTCTGGTTCTTGCAGTCCTTCCCCTCTCTCCTGGGTGCTATTAGGAAATCACTTGGTCTTCCAAGGCTGAGTAGATGGTGTGATCATCTCTCGTGGGCATGAGTAGGGAGTATGGTCACAGGGGCACTAGGGATTTATCACTCATCACTGGAGCCGGACAGCCTTCTCAGGCTGGCCAAGCCAAGGGGTGGGTAAAGCTAACCTGATATGCCTTGAATGTCTCTATATTACCCCAGTTGCCCTAGGAGGCAGACAATTGTCTGGAGGGAGCTTTGTACTCACAGTCACTGTAAGTGTTTTGGAGATGTTTTGTTTTATTGTTTTTTTAAGACTCTGTCTTTTGTAAGGTTATGAGAAAAAGGTGTGAGGAGCTTGTTTTCCCTTTCTTCCCTTCCTCTTTCTCTCCCACGCTCTTTCCTTCCACCTCTCCCTTTCTTCCCCCTCAACAGTTCTCCCGGGAGCTCATTGCCCTCTCTCCGTTATTCTTCCTCACCCTTTTTTCCTTCCTTGACCATACTCTTCCTTCCTTCCCCATGATTTATTGATTTATCATCATTGTTTTTGTGAGCACCTACCCTGTCTAGTTCTTTTAGGCCCTGGGGACACAAATGAGCATGATAGGTCCAGTATGTCTCCAAGGTAGAGAAGGACTAAAGGATTGTCAGAACACTTGTTAATCGTAGAACCCAAGAAAGAATTTGGTCTTCCATTTTTTTTGCACGAAGAACAGAAACTTTTCCTAGGCACTTCTGCCAGTGTGATCAAATGAATTCAGCAGTTGAATCTCTCACTTGGCTTCTAGGTGCTGTCAATTTCCGGAGCTCGAAGATGTTTCTCGTTGCCAGTGACAGCACAAGCATCCCCCAGCTGTTCCCCAGAGCGGGCAGCTTTTTGCTATTACATGTGATTAAGGAAGAAAGAAACAAAGGGGAGTATTTTTTTCTCTCAATAATTTTTAAAATAATGTTATAGTATCTGTGAACTCTGAGCAGACTCTTCTGGCTTTTTTTTTTTTTTTTTTTTAACAGATTGTGCAAAAGGGTTGGGGGCAAAGAGACTTGCTTTTTAAGGTCAGAAAACCCTAACTAAGTAAAATTGGCTGTTGTATCTCAGGGATTAGGAAATTCAGGAAAAGACAGAGCAAAGGTGACACTATAATTAACAGGCAGTTGCAGGAAAGGAAGGATTCATGCTGTGCGGTATGTAATTTGGAAACCAAATGTTCTTGTCAGAGAAACCTGGCCTTGTGCACAAAGCTATGGGAGCTGTTCTGGACAAATGAACTGACAAAATCTGCTTTGTGTGCTGGCAGATCCTCGTTAGCTGTTTTCTTTTGCTGTCCTGACCACAGCCTAGCCATTTGTTATGTTATTCAATTATTTATTTAACAATTATCGATCACCTGCTATTCACCAGACACTTTGCTGTGTACAGAACCGCAAAGATGAATAATTTAAAAAAAAAAATCTCTGCCCTCAAGTAGGTCTCTGTTATATAGAGGAGACAGACAAACTGACATCCTCCCCTCAACCCACCAAACTGACTTCTGAGACAGAAGCTTACATGGGTTGCCATGACAGCCGAGAGGTAAAAGCTCTTCGAGTTGCTCAGGTGAAAGCTGGGGAAAGTTTTTGAGAGAGAATTCACCCAGATCTCCTGGGTGAGTCCAAAGAGGAGGAGTACTCTAAGCAGCAGATATAGCCTCTGCGAAGGCACGAAGATGAGCAAGAACTCCTCCAATTCAAGGAAATTTACATAGTTCTTACAACAAGAGTGCGTAATAGAGCCAAGACCGGTAGGAGATGAAGAGCTAGAGATATTCTAGGACAAAATGATAACACAGCCAAGTTAACTCCTTTATTAAAAGAATTTCAAATCAACGATCTGTTTGAAGGTCAGTTAAAAGGGTCCGGTCAGAATCCCTCAAGGGCAGAAATCGTATCATAATTTCTTTACATTGCCAGCTTGTAATATAATGCTTGACATATAGACATTCAGTGCTTGACACAAAGACCTTGGAATAATCAGAGAACAGTGCTTGGTGCTGTTAAACCATTGATTCTAAAAGAGGAAGGTAGAGATCAAGGAGAAATATGGAGCTATGTGCCAGGTCTCGTGTTAGGAGATTTATATACATTCTGCTAATTACTATTCACAGTGGCTCATGGGGGTTTAAAAGTTTATACTTATCTCCCTCTTTTTCAGAAGAGGTGTTTGAAGGTTTGGGAATTGGGTGATTTACTGTGGTCACACAGCTGGTAGATGGCCAGAAGCAGTATTCAAACTCAGGTCTTTTTTTTCTCCACAGCCTACATTTCTACTTTTAGATGTGAACTTTTACTGAAATTTCTGCTGCAGCACTCTTGGGAGAATGCTAAAAAATGTGTTAATTTATAATAATAGAAAAATATAGAATTACACAATCATGTGCTAATTTAATTTCTGTAGTAAGTCTTGTGAATCCTGTAAAAGTTCAGAGAAGCAGAGTTGAGAATTAGGCCCCCCCCCCCCGGAATTTTGTAGATTCAGGAAGCTTTTTATTCAACTTACTACTGGTAAATGAAACATGAAACAAAAGAAATGAATAACAAATGAGACTGTTGAATAAATGATTGTGCATAGCCTGTGTTTGGAGCAAATGTTTCTGAAGTTGCCAGTGTTAGATTGCTGCTATACGGTGTTCTGGATATTTTAAGTGTGTAGTTGATGACTCACTTGGCCTCCAAAGAGAGTGAGAGTATAAATATAACAAGCAGGGAGAGGAGAGTACTTCTAGAGAGCTGCTTAGAAAACCCTGGGCAGTGGTTTGGGCTTACTGTCTCTGTACTTGTCCCTCTCCCTTAACTCTTCCTCACTATGGAGCAGAGCTGGCCTCGCGCTTCCACAGCCTGAGCCTTGTTGCTTGTTTTCTAAGCAGTATCTTTTTCATTTTTTAGGGTTTATAGGATGTGATTAAAAAAAAAAAATTCTCACATGCCAAAAAAGCTCTGCTGCCTTCAGACCTCTGAGTCATGGGCAGTGACTGGCTCCTCCAGCTTTCCGCCCCAGGTCCCACATGCTTCCAAATGTGCGCATTTGCTAGATGAATCAATGATGTGGAGGAGGATTCCAGATAGAGTGGACCTTCCCACTGCTGCGCGGCTACCCATGGCTTTCCTCCCACCTCAGTCTTCAAGGGCCAGAAGTGTTGGGTTTTGAAGGGAAGAGGAATTCTGCCCAGGATTTGTTGCCAGGGTGCCAGAGATAAGGGCTCCCCACAGAGAATAATCTGCCTCCTACTCCCCACAATGTAAATTTGGAAACTACTGATGAGTTATATGTATGTTCTTTTACGATCTCCCAGTACAGTTGAAAGAGGGACACAGTTTTTAGTATGGGGCAATATACCTATATTAAATATACCTTTATTACTCTATATTCATAGCAATAAAAGATAATACATCTAAACCCGAACTAGTTTCAAAATAATTGATCCTCTGTAACTAATAGCACTTACAATTGTGATTATTATAAGAAAGACAACGGCAATGAATATATTCTGTGCCTGACACCTAATTCCTTATATCCCTGACCTAAAGATTATCCTGAATTTCATACTTAAAATGTTTGGGAAAAGAGAAAATACTGATATTATTAATAGACTATAGCTGTGATTATTCTCTTATGATCCAAAAGCTATCTAGGCTTTTCAAATTACATGATTTTCTTTCACATGTTAAGCTGTGGTCTGGCTTATTATGGGAAAAGTGCAGGGTTTGATGAATCAAGGAAACAGTCAAAACTTTGGATAACCTCAGACTTCAAATTGTCAATGTACTGGTATTTTTAGGAAAGTGTCTGCCACTCAGGTCTTAAGTGAAGGTAATCTAGGCCAAATGTGTTCCCGTCTGAAGTTTTAGTATTTTTATCATTTTCCTCCAATAGAAATGGGGTCTGGCCTTCACCTGGAAGATCTATTTCATGGATCATAAGATTGTGTTCTCAGAGTACTGGAAGTTATGAGCAAATGCTCCCAAAAGAAACCCCAGACTTGATTTGATTTCTAGGTGACACTTACAGAGTAACCTTGAGTAGAGAAACTACATAATTAGCCCAGTCTTGATGGGAACTAGTCATAAGTAATACAGAAGCAGCTTGTACAGAGAAATTGGAGCAGACAGTTTTGTAATTCAGCCCAGTTGCTACTTTCTGTTTCTGTTGCAATTGCCAGGAATGAATAAAGTAGACTTCGGCAGAGTTTTTTGCATTGAATAATGGGAGATGCACTGGGTTTGGGGGATGATATTAAAACTTAGATCGATTTGGATGAAAGGTTAGGCCCCTTCTGGAGGCAACTTCATTATTGAAGAATTTTATTATGATAATCTTAAAATGAGGGACCCTGGAAATGTTAATGATGAATAAGAGGCAGGATGCCACAGGGAAAATCTTGAGGAGCAAATCTCTGGTCCTTAGTTTCTGTCTCTGTTAAGTGGGAGTGACAGCGTGGACCTGGTGGGATTGACGTGAGGATGAGCAATCATGTATGTGCCAGATCTGCTACAATGTCTGAACAATATATGTTCCATATGTAAGAACTCATAGAAGTTATAGCCACAATGGTCATTCTGATAGTTACTCTAGTAGTGGTGATAATAAAAAAGAATGGAAATAAAACAGTAACAATCAGATGTTACATGCTTACTATGTTCTAGGCACTGTGTTAATGCTTTACATGCGTCATTTTAGTTATAGAATTAACCTTTTGATGGAATATACTCTCATCCCATTTTAGAATTAATTGTAGATAGGATAGTGATGGTAGGGACAGTGGAAGTAGTAATAGGAATGGTGTAATGCTATTCCTAACACCTCAGACATTCTGTTCTGTGGACATAGGAAGGGTAGAAATAATAGGATTGCATGCATACCAAACCTTCCTGAGCTCTGTTAAAAAGCAGTACAGTTCCTAGAAACTAGACCTTATCTCTTGATTTCTTTCCCCAGTCTTTGACTCAGGTAGGAGAACCAAACATGTGAATTTCTGGCCATAGTCCATGTTATTCAAAGGTTATCCATCAGAGTTCACAATTCTAGGAAGCATCTCAACAAATACTCCTCAAGTGTCTACAGTGTGAGAGTACCCAGCTAGACACTGAGGATAAAAAGATGAATATATTGCAGTCACTGGACTGGTTTAGGAACTGGCAAGAAATGATGGGTAACTAAAGGAATTGCGATGCAGCATTAGATGCACTGCAATTCTGAGGTATGTGTACAACACATGGAGAGAAAAATGATTCTTTTGTGGTTGAAAGCTGGTCAGTGCACCATGGTGGTTGAGAAGAAGACAGAGTTTCAAACTGGTCTAATTATTTGAAGTAGGAACTTTGGCACACATTTATTTTTTAAATGCTATGTTAATGGATTGTGTAAAAAACAAACAAACAAACAAACAAACAAACAAACCAGATCATGGTAATCATCAAAACAATGTATGTAGGGAAGATTCCTAAGAAATAAAATAGGTTAAGAATATTGTGTGGGGTTTAGAACATGAGATTTGGATTCAGGAGATCTATGATTAACACTAAGTCACAAAATCTCTCTGATTCTTTTATTTCCTAATCTGTCAAAATATAATATTCTTGCTCTAACTCTGCCATACTTTCATAGATTTAAGTTCTACATAAGCTATAAAATGCTATATAAACTTGAAAACACAACATAAACATTGGTTGCTTCTGAGTGTATATACAACTGGAAAGATTACAGAAGATGTCATGGAAAGAGTATTCCTTAAATTGAGCTTTAATGAATAGAATTTGAATATGGAGAGGAGGAGTTTGTGTTGGGGAGATCAGAAAACCTCCCAATTTCCTCTCTTGAGAAGAACGGACAGGGTCATCACAGTGATCATCCTGCATATGATGGAGGGAACAGAATAATTAAATGAGTATTAGTAGGAAATCTTAGGACTAAGTTTGTTGGGGTTATATCTAGTCATCCATAGGGATCCTAACAGTAGTAGTAATAGGTAGAAGTGTACCACAGTTAAAGAGCTGTGTTTGGGAGAATTTTCTGTCTGCAGTTGATAGGATGCTCTAGAAAGCAGAGACAAAATGAAGAGAGAGTTAGAAGGCTAGAACCAACAAGGACTTGAACTAGGTTAGAGATTAAAGGACTAAAAAGGAGGAAGAGGACACAAGAAATATTACAGTGATAGAAGATCCAGAATTGTTTTATCTCTCAAGCTCCTCTAGTACCACCATGGCCAACATAGATTTGAAAGAGCTTTGAGGAGGTGTCATAGTGGCTGAAATCCTCCATTTCCTACAAAACAGAGCTACACCATTCAAAGCTTTCCATGTTATAGGCTTTGGTCTGCCATTTTTTTTTTTTTTTAAGATTTTATTTTTTTGTTTGACAGAGATCACAAGTAGGCAGAGAGGCAGGCAGAGAGAGAGAACAGGAAGCAGGCTCCCTGCAGAGCAGAGAGCCCCATGTGGGCTCGATCCCAGGACCCTGGGATCATGACCTGAGCCGAAGGCAGAGGATTTAACCCACTGAGCCACCCAGGGGCCCCTGGTCTGCCATTTTGTTCCTTCAATTAATTTTGTGCTCTATAGCCCTAGAAAACCATTCCTCATTGTATGACTGTGTCTAATTTTTTTTTTCTAATGTTGTTTCTTCTGCCTATAATACTGGTTTCAACACAATAGAATGTACTCATCCTTCAATTTCAAGCTAAACAGTCACCTTTGCTGCAAAAATTCGCCTTTAACATGCCCTCTCCCTCCCCCAACCCTCAAGGTAGAATTCCCGTCTTTCTTGAATCAACTAACAAGGTGCTGGTCCCTTCATTAGCCAAGATCAGTATGTGTAAAAGTTGGGATTTATTCAGTAATCAGTACAGATGTAAGCGTTTTAATCCATTGTGGGATCAGATTCTTATGAAGGAATCTGATATCTTTTGGATTTCATATTAAAGAACCCTTATGAACAGCCTGGTTCCCCTCATGATACTCAATATCAGTATATGAGAGCTGCTGTAGAGCACACTATGCAGTCATACACTTCTGTCAAGAAAGACTATTTCTGGTAGCAAACTAGAAATTAAAACATTTTTTTTATAAAAACTATTAACAAAATAAGTCATTCAGGGTACAGGTACCTCCAAAATAATTTTTTTTTTTTTCCTGGCACAAAAGAAGACACTTCTCTGCCCTCAATCATTGTAGCTTTTCCAAAAGTTGCTTTTGTAGAAAAAGTCCTAAATACAAAGCCACACATTCTCTGCAGATAAACTATTAAGTGGTAAATTACATCAAACAATGCCCTTTTTTGTGTGTGTGTGGAATGCGATACACAAGGGTTTTATCCTTTTCACTTACTTGTTGGCCTTTGAAAGTTCTAATAGCAGCTTTAAAAAATTGCTCTATCAGTGTGCAATTTCAACAAGGAGCTTCCGCTTTATAGGTTACCCAAGCTTCCTAGTGGTTAAGTAGGTTTATTTTCCAGCTCTAGATGTTGACATTTTTCAGCTTGGAAATATTCTAAAGCAAAACCCCCTTTCCTTCTAATTATCTCGCATGCACACACTGTTCTTCCCAGGACACAGTTACTACCCATTTCGATCAGTCTAAGTAAGATCAGATTGATAGCTGCCTTCACCTTTGGCGGGTAATTTCGAATGCTTATTAGAAGGGACTGACCAGCCAGTCAGTGAATCAGCCAGTAGCCCCTTCTTTCAATGCTCTTCTAAATTGCTTATGTACCTATTTATCTCTGAACATTTGTTGATGACCTCAGGAAATTTCTCCATGTACTTTAATTAATTTTGACTCCTCATAAATATTCAGCTCGCTAAATTAACAAATGAGGTGACATGACATACCACGGAAGGCTCATTCACTTTTCAGGCGAATGGATCTACAACACAGTGATCCCACCTTTGGGAGGAAATCCACCCATCCCTTCTTTGTAGTCATAGCCACTCTTGGCTGAATCACCATCTTCTTTAGCCTTCTAAGAGCCTCCTAATTAACCCCCTGCTTCTAGCCTTCCTCTCCTCCAGTTCATTTTTCTCACAACAGCTAGTGATTTGGCTGTTGAATTTCATTCTCTGAAGAGACTTTTGTACGACTGAGGGTGTCACAGTTGACAAAATTTTAAAATATCATATGTGTGAAAATAAAAAAGTAGGGTAAGAAATAACCACAAACCCCTCTCCCCTCTTCCAAGTTAAGGATTATAACAACTCTAATATCTTTGAGGGTACCTGTGTGCTAGTCCCAAGTTCTATTTCACCGCCTTCTTCTACAGTTCATTGTTCTCATTCGGTAGAACGGGAACCAGGCTGTTCATAAGGGTTCTTTAATATGAAATCCAAAAGATATCAGATTCCTTCATAAGAATCTGATCCCACAATGGATTAAAATGCTTACATCTGTACTGATTACTGAATAAATCCCAACTTTTACACATACTGATCTTGGCTAATGAAGGAACCAGCACCATATTACATGTGTAGTGGTACCTCGTTCTTGTTTATTGCTGTGTAGTACTTCACTATGTGGACAATTATTTATTCATATATCCATCTTCCTGCCAATAAAGATTTAGATTGTTTCCAGTTTCCTTATTACAAACAATGTTCATGATCATTCTTGCCTATCTCTTTTAGTGTCCGTACACAGAATTTCCCTAAGATTGGAATTGCTGGGTCCTGCAGTGTTTACCTGTTAAATATTACAAGATAATGTCAGGTTGTTTTCCAAAGTGGCTGTGCTTAGCCACATGCCTCCCAGAAGTGTCAAGGAGTCTACATTTCTTACAGTCTCATCAATATAACATTTGGCCAGACTGACATTAATTTTTGCCCATGTAGCAGGGTGTAACATGCCATTGTGCATTTCACCTACTTTGCATTTTCTGGATGAAGAGTGACACTGGGGATCTTTCAATATGTTTATTCAACATTCATGTTTCTGTTTCTGTATTCAGTGCTGTTTGCCTACATTTCTATTGCACTTCCTTTTCTCGAATTGATTTTATAGTTTATCTGTTTTATTCCTTCAGGATATTGATATACCATTGATTATAGGTAGTTTACATTGATTACATTGTAATTTAAGCTCTCGATTTTAGTGTATGCAAACATATCAATTCTTTGGTGATATTTGAAACTTTCTCTGTTTTGTTTAAGAAATATCTTCCTGTATCAAGGTCATAAAGATATCAAACTATAACTTTTCTCTTTTTTTTCTTTTAAGATTTTATTTATTTAATTGACAGAGAGATAGAGATCACAAGTAGGCAGAGGCAGGCAGAGGGAGAGAGAGAAGCAGGCTCTCTGCCGAGCAGGGACTCCGATGCGGGGCTCGATCCCAGGACCCTGAGATCATGACCTGAGCCGAAGGCAGAGGCTTTAACCACTGAGCCACCCAGGCGCCCCTAACTTTTCTCTTTTATACGTAAGTGTTTAGTCAATCTGGTGTTGATTCTTGTGTATTCTTTTTCCCGAATAAATAAATAATTCTCACAGCACTGTTTATTAAATAGCCTTCCCTTCTCCTTCTCTCCTCCTCCCTTTCTCATTGCACACTCTGACATATATTTCTTTTTTAAAGTATATTCTTTTTGTTTTCATCTCATTGTAGTTTATTATCTGGAGTCTATCAATGGCAGGGCACTTTTTTATTGACATTTTTATTTGTCTATGTTTTTCTTAATTTAGAAATAATGGTTTATAGTCATACGTACTAGAGGAGATTATTCTTTTTTTTAAATTCTTTCTTTTTTTCTTTTTTTAAAAGTTTTTATTTAAATTCTGGTTAGTTAACCTACAGTGTAATGTTAGTTTTAGGTATGCAATATAGTGATTCAATTATACTTTAAGTGCTGTCCACAGATTATTTTCAAGATACCTAAATTAACATATTATATTTCTGTACTATGTGGGCCTGTTTCTATGTTCTTTATCGTGCTTTACTGGTCAATGTGTTTATCCCTGTGCCAAATTCATACTATCTTAATTAAAATTCTTTATAATTAATCATGATGTCTAATAGCTCAAATTCTTCCACATTATTTTGATTTAGAACTAATCTGAATTTATTTAAGTTTTATTCTTTGGTGTGCATTTTAGAATGCACTTGGAAATTTCCACCAAAATTCCTGTTGTGGTTATCAGTGTATTTGCTTGAACCTATATGTTAATTTAGGAAGATTCAGCCTTTTTTGAGGAAAAGTCTTCATATCTATAAAGTTGGACTATTTTTGCATTTATTTAGATCTTAATGTCTTTCAATCATTTTATTTTTTCCATAAATCTTTCACATTTAAAAAAATTATAACTTCAAAAAACTTCTGTGAAATTTTCCATCAGGTTCCTATATTGTGATTAATAATAAGTAGTATCTCTTCCCCCATATGTATTGAAAGGATCATAATGATTTTTCATCCTTATTCTGTTAATGCAATTAATTACATCGGTCAAATTGTGAGAGTTAAACCACTTTGTATTTCTTGTGTAAATCATTTTCCTTTGTTTGCTTGCTTGCTTTGATTCTTTTTGTTTTAGATTCATTATTCTGCTGTTATTATTATCACTTTTCTTCTTTTTTGAGTTTAATTTTTTTTTATTTTTATAAATGCCTGAGGCAGTTGATTAGCTTCCTGAATCAGCCCTTTTCTTTTATATTAGCATTAAATACATTTCCTTGGAAACATTTTAAATACATTGGCATCATATAACATTTTATATGAGTCTTTTTTATTAACACTCAAATAAAATCTTTTACAAAGATTTATTTTATGATTACTTTGATCTAAGAATTATTTAGAAAACCATTTTTTAAATTTCCAAAAATATGGGGATTTTTCCTTTCTGTTATTGATTTCTGATTTAATAAAACAATGTCCAGAAAACACTCTATGGTAAATATCCTTTTCAATTTATTTTAGATTAAAATGTGGTCAGTAATTTACTATTGTTGTTTGCCTGAGAAAAATGTGTATTTTCTAATTATTGGAATTAAGTTTTTAACTACATTCAGTAGGCCATGTTTGCCATTTTTTTGTTTTTAAAGATTTTTATTTATATATTTGAGAGAGAAAGTGCAGGGAAAGGGGCAAAGAGAGAGGGAAAGAAAATCTCAAGCAGACTTCTCTCTGAGCACTGAGCCTACAGTGAGGCTTGATCTCATGACCCTGAGATCATGACCTGAGCCACCCAGGCATCCCACTAGTATTTTTTTGTTTTGTTTGTTTGTTTGTTTGTTTTTTCAAATCTTCTAGTCCATGGCTAAATTTCTACCTATTTAAGCTATTAACAAGTCAAAGAGATTTGTTTGTACTCTCCCTCTTGAGTAGTGGGTTTATTGATATTTGTTACTTTGTGCTTGTATTTCTTTCCTTAAAATTTTCACTGTATTTTTAAGTTATATATTTGATAATCTTAATATCTGAGTTCCTTATAATTCTGAAACTGTTGTTTCTCAGGGTAGTCTGTTTCTTAATGTCTCTTTAGTGATGACTTTGTATTTTTGCTGAACTTAAATAATGAGAATTTTGAGGAGTCAAACCTTTTTCTTCTTTTCTTCCACAGAGGATTAGATTCTTTGGAATTGGGTCCCCTTTGCTTCCTTTTAGGGGACCTGCTTAATTTTAGATTCTCATCTCTCATCTCAGCCCTGAAAACATTATTTTCCCTCAGGGCATTCCTTGCTTTTATTTCCTACCGCCCACTTTTCTGGTTTTGCTTGATGGTTTGTTGTTTGCTTTGGTCTTGCTAGTTTTTCTCACATTGTTACATGTCTGTGCTTCATTGAAAGCATGATAGAATTTATCAAGACAAAGATGCATTTTCAGAAGGAGGGTCCACTAGAGTGAGTGCCTTGTTTGCAAGACTGATGGAAGTGGGATATTTTAATGCAGATTTTGATCATGTTGATTCTCTGCTTAAAAATCTTCCAGTAGCCCTCAGGATTAAGTACAATCTCTGGCAAAAGCATGAAGGCCCCAAGAACAGAACTCTTTTCAGATCTTCAATTTCCTTTCCTTCTACTTACCAATATTAATCTGTATTCACTATACTAAATATCAAAATACTTATAATTCCCTGAATATGTCAACTTTTTTTTTAAAGATTTTATTCATTTATTTCACAGACAGAGATCACAAGTAGGCAGAGAAACAGTCAGAGAGAGAGGAGGAAGCAGGCTCCCTGCTGAGCAGAGAGCTGGATGCCGGGACTTGATCCCAGGACCCTGGGATCATGACCTGAGCTAAAGGCAGAGGCTTTAACCCACTGAGCCACCCAGGCACCCCTGAATATGTCAACTTTTTAAAGTCTGTCTGCTGCTTCAGATCTTTTTACTGTTTATTTGATACTTTAGCCTTTAGGTTTCAGGAAACATATCACTTCTTTTTAAAGTACTTTCTAACCCCCAAAGAATAGTTTAAGTGTCCTTCTTTCGAATTCCCATTACAACTTACACGTATTTTTTTTTTTTTTAGCTTTTACAATACTGCATCACTTTCATTGCTTGTTTTTATCTTTTTTTTTTTTTCCCGTCAGATTCTGAGAGAAAAGGCTGGTATTTACTTCTGCCTCTATTTCCAGTGCATATACTTAGGGTGATCAAATATGCTAATTTCTTAGTTCAGGGCCTGCTATAATGGAATACCATAGACTAGGTGGCTTATAAACAACAGAAATTTGTTGCTCACAGTTCTGGAGGCTGGAAAATCCAGCATCAAGGTACAGATTTGGTGCCTGGTGAGAGCCTGCTTCCTGGTTTACAGACAGTTATCTTTTTGCTATGTTCTCACAGGGCAGAAGAGGCAAGGGGACTCCTTGGGGTTCTTTTATAAGAGCATTAGTCCTGTTCACGAGGGCTCCATCCTCATGACCTAATTACCTCCCAAAGACCTCACCTCCAAATACCATTACACTGGAGATTAGGTTTCAACTTCTGAATTTTGAGGGGGCATAAATGTACAGTTGATGGCAGCTAGGTTGCCCAAGACAGTCCTGGCTTTTATCTCTAGTTTTCTCCAGGTCATGATTAATAGTACTCACTTTGGTTTTGAAAGTGCTAACCTTGATTGAGGAATTATGTAGTGACCCTAATGATATTGTAATGTTTATCGAATGAATGAAAACATAAAAGAAATGGAAGGAAGGATACCTGAAACTGGACAATGAGATGTGACTCACCTTTCTAACAGTGTTGCTTTGTAAAATTATTTAACTCCTCTGTGCGTTAGTTTACTCATCTACAAAAAAGGGTAAAAAAAAATCTTCTGTGTCAACTTCGAACTGAAGCTAACAGTAATAAAAACTCTAAACTTATGTGATGCTTGAAGATTTGCTAAGCACCTTCACAAACACAGCTACCTTTATCTCTAAATGAGAGTGCTAAGTAGTGAGCGTTTCCCTACATTTTGAACTAACACTTTACATGACCAAGAGCCGTTGTTAGTAGGTGTTAAATGGTCTGGTGACTCTGCTTCCATGTCTGTATCTATGGAGAGTCTGCTGTGTGTAAGGTGCCTGTGTTTGGTACAGGTTCATGTCACCTTTTCAAGTTTATGTTATATTTAATGTGACTATTGAACTCATCTAATAAGACTAAAGCCACGCTTATTTTTCACGGGTTTCCCCCACTCCAAATTTATAATCATGATACCTAATACCTTCCATGGAACTCACGAAGGTCTCTCTCCCACAGCAATTAGAAGGGACAGAAGAAATCAATGGGGAAATATTTTATTGAACTGTATTATCCTTATGAATTGGGAGCTTGCTTGAGTGCTTGGCCGAGTAATTAAGTGTGTCTGTCACTTAAGAGTTCTATCAGTTATGTTTACTTCCTTCTTATTGGATTAATTCATGAACTATGAAAAACAGTGGCAGGGCTCATAATGCTACTTTGAAAGGCTTGTTGCATCAGATGTAGATTATGACACAATTGATTCAACTCCTGTACATGAATTGATTGTCCAGATGGTCAAAATGGCAAGACAAAATAGCAATGGCCATTGCACCTCTCACATTACACAGCGTTCTCCTTCTTTTAAAACTCTTGCACTCACATAATCTCAAGATGATTCTGTTTACCATAACAATCTTATGAGGTAGACAGGAAGGTGTTTTAAAAATAAGGAAATGAACCAGTTAACCTGTGTGTGTGTGTGTGTGTGTGTGTGTGTGTGTGTGTGTGTGTGTGTGTGTTTTATTAGTTAGTACTTGTCTGACCTTAAGTCAAACAGTCTCCCTTACTATAGTTGACCTTACTGACAAGAGATTGTTCTAAATGCAAATCTAACCTGCTTTCTCTATTACATAGAATCTGTTTCTCTATTTTGACATGAGTTAAAATTCAAACAGTGTAACTTTTGTCTGTAGGCACCTCATGATCCCCCTCTTCCTTGTCTCTCCAACCTTAATCTTAATCCTTTTCCTTTTACCTCCTACTCCTTTCACCCCTCCCACATTTTGCTCACACTGTTTCTTGTGCTTGTTTGCATTGCCTGTGAGTTGCAAGTTACCTGCTTCCTAAAGCCTTTGCTTGCCTCTCTTGCCTTTCCCCCAACTCTCTGGGCTCTATACTTGTCTATCAAAAGATTGAAAAAAAAACTGTGTTTACTTGTTTATAAATCTGCTTTTCTTTACTGGTCTCAGTGCCCTTTTCTTTCTGTACTCCTAGCTTCTGGCAGGGTTCCAGGCAGAGGATAAACACTGAAATCCTATTTATTGAAAAAATAATAAATGAATAAGTAATATACAATGCCATTTCTCCTATCGCACTTTATCTGAAACAGTTGTTACATATTTACAGTTCTTTATAGTTGATCAAATGTGTTCATATCTCTCCTTACATCTGCACCATGGAATTACCATGAGATGACTAGGCAGGCAAGGGCCTAGTTTACAGTTGAGGAACAGGAGGCTCAGGAAAAATAAATGACTGCCTCCAACTTGGTGACTACTGGTTGTCACTTCAAGCTGAGAGTGTGTGTTCTTGCTGTGAGTGCTATAAGTGTGATCATTAGATATCCTTGGGCAAGGAATTTCCACCATTGATTTAAATGAGTGGAGATAGGAAAGCTTAGCCTGCAGGTTCTAAAAATGCTTTAAGAATTCCAAAGAAGAATTAAAAACTTTTATTCTGTATTTTTCCCAGCTCATCATTTTGTCTTGGCAATTAGGCATTGAGCCTGTGGCAATTAAGAATAGCATTGACAACAACTGCAGCAATAATCAGAGTTGTTAATATTTAGTGAGCACCTACTATGTTCAGGGCATCATGCTCACTGTTACATGACTTTTCTCAACTAACCATCAAAACCTATTCTTTTAATAGGTACTATTTCCTTTCTTTTATAGATAAAGAAGTCAAATCTCAGAGGGAATTCACTACCTGGCCCAAGACAAATAGCTATTTCATGGTGGAGCCAATAATTCTCTCTGGAGGGAGCTGGCTACAGCTATTGGCTTCATCTGAAATTTTAAAGGGGACTTGCCAGGAACTGAGCTTCTCTTTGATAACTTAGATCACAGAGATTGTTTTCTTGGCATGATTGTGATAAACTGCTATCTGGTGTTTGTAAATTGCCTAATAGTCTATATAGGATAGAAAATACCAGTATTTCCTTCCTGATTTGGTTATCCTGAACATTGTGTGAAATCTTGGTACCTTAAGAGAGAGCACTTGTCCTGATCGTGTTGCTTGGAGGAATTCAAATTAGATCAAGCCAGTCCCCAGCGTGGTGCCACGTTCTCCTTCAGCCGCTGCCTCACAGAGCACTGCAGTGCAAGCTGATTTCGTGGACTCTCCATCACCTCGTTACGCTTGCCTTCAGGAATGCCTAATGTCCCGTGCATGCACTCTGTTTTATAAAGATATGTGATGTAGTACACAGGATTAAGGGTTCACAGAAGAGGTAGGAAAGAACAAGCCCTGTGGAGCTAGGTCGTCCTTAATGCAAATCACAGTGGCTCTGATTACTAATGACAGGGTTTTAGGCAAATGATGTAGTCTTTCTGAGCTTTGGTTGACTCATCTGTGAAACTGAGCTTCTTTAAGTATGTCATAATATTATTGTAAGGATAAAGTGTAATGTGTGTGTGTGTATACATGTATATAAATAATTCCACCCACAGTAAATGTTTAACAAGGATTATTACTTGCCCCCTTTATTTTATAAATAGTTAAAGTGATAGAACAATATTATAAGACATTCATAAAATGAGAAAATAAAATAGATTGCCTATAGTCCCACACACATTAAACAGCTGTTCTAATTTTAGTGTATTTTCTCCTTTGCATTTTTCATAGGGCTACTTTAAATCCTGCCTTTTCACTTAGTATTACATTGTAAACACTTTTGTAGACAACCTCTGCTAAGCTGCTCATTCCTGGTACTGAAGGAAGCACAGTGAAGGTAGATGCCTGCCTAAATCCAAGAAGAATTGTACTTGAATGTTTATAGCAGCTTTATTTGTATTAGCAAAATTGTGGAAATACCCAAAAACTATCAACAGGAGAATGGATAAAGAAATTGTGACATATCCATATAATGGAATACTACTCAACAACAGAAAGGAATATACTATTATTTATTTTATTATTTTATAGTTTTATAAAGTTATTTTGATAAATCCATAAGTATGCTGAATAAAAGAAGCCAGACCCCCCCCAAAAAAGAAAAATGACCATAGAATCCCACTTATGTAAAATTGTGGAAAACATCATACTCAAATTATACTGACAGAAAGCAGAAAATTGGTTGTTTAGGAATGAGGAGAGGTAGAAGGGAAAGATGACAAAGGTGTGCAAGGAAGCTTTTTAATTATCCTGATTAAACCGATGGTTTCACAGGAATTTATATAGCTCAAAACTCAAATTGTACACTTTAAATGTGTAGTTTATAGTAAGTCAATTGTATTTCAATAAAGCTGTAAAAATTATATATCTTGGGGAAAAAGGTCTCACTATAATAGTGCCATTGTATCAGTTCATTTAACTATTCCCACTTGTACTGTTAGATTGCTTCCAACATTTTGTTAGTATATACAGCAACATTGCAGTGAACATTTTTGGCACAAAGCTGTTATACATTGTTTCCTTTCTCTGTAGAATCTACCAATAGTCAAATAGTATTTCAGTGAGCAAGACTGGTAGGGAAAAGTATTTGTAGTTCCTGCCCTATTAATGTAACTGTTCTTAGGAGGGAGCTATAGGTATAGCAGATTCTCTAGCTTTTTTTTTTTTTTTTTTTTTTTAATGATTATAATCACTTCTTTCTAAGGACCACTACTTGGGCCACGATAAATATAGTAGTATAGTGGCATGTGGATGGCAGAGTTGTAAAACCAGGAGTTTTGGGCAGGAGATCATAGTGATGGAAATTTAAGGTTCTTCAAGCAGCTGACCCCATCAGGTTTCCAGAGGCCTCACGAACTATCCCTGTTGTCTGTATATGCTCCCAGCCATCCTGTTCAATAGTCAAATAGTCTGGTCATCCATTCACTTCTAAGTGCTTACCTCCTTTCCTTCTTAATCAATGGTGTTTTTCTTTTTTGTTTTTGTTTTTCTACTGAGAAAGTACAAGATGCCATATGGACCTTTCACTTCCACATTTACCATTAATTTTTTCATGCAGTTCATGCAAAGAACATTTGCTGAGCTTGAACTGTGTGCCAAACATTTGATTTGTATTAAAAGCTATGAGTAATACATAATGCCAGGCTTCAAATTCTTACAGTATTGTTTGACAAACCATTATGTAAATAATAACTGAGAATGGGTGGTGACTAGCTCAAACAGAGGCATATACCACTGGGGAACATATACATATATCCCAGCTTAAAGTGTGAGGATAGATTAAAGGAGTGGCACCTTCACTGGCCAGTAGAAAAGGAAGATCTTGTTGAAGAAGCTTAGAAGGAAAGGGAGGAGAATGTTTCAGGTAAACAGCATATATAAGACATGAAAGAGAGAGAAGGGATGGATGTCTGTTTGACTATGATGCTGGTCTGGGAGTGAATGGTCAGGGCTGCATACTCAAGCTGCTGCCCTTGGCTTAGTCTGCCTCTTCAGCAGAGGTGAATTGTCTAAAGCTACAAAAGCAGGATTGGCGAGTTTATGGTAGTAAGTGTAAGAGAGTAAGAGAGACAAGTGTGTTGTCACCAGACTGGGGCTAGACAGTGAAAGGGGTTTGCCATTGACCTGGTGGCTCAGGTGTCCCACCGTTGGCTTACTTCTTGATCCCCTTCATCAGCAGTGGAGTGGATTTCATGTCTTTCAGTTTGCAGAGCCTAACAAGCCACCTGATGTCTCCTTTAGAGTAATTCAGGTTTGGGTCATGATCTAATGATGGCAAACATATTGATGAAAGTTTGTTTGTTTGTTTTTTCATGTGTCCTTTACATGAAAGACTCCTAAGAAGTATCAAAAGTAAAAAAAAAAAAAAGAAAAAAAAAGTACTGCTAAAATAGTCCTTAAAGTGTTTGTTTTCTGATTATAAAAGTAATATATGTTCATTATAGAACAATAATTATCATTAATTATGACTGTCTTAATATATTTATTATTGAAAAGTTTAGAAAATACAACAGCATAAAGAAGAAAACAAATATTGATGGCAATATGGCAATATTCAGAGGTAATATAGGGAAAGAAAAGGTTTTCCTATCTGCATATCTTATTATATCTAAATCCGAGTGTATTTAATCAATAGCCCACTAATAAATACTAGGTAATTTACAGCTTTTTCTTTAATAAAATTACTACAGTGGTGATGCTTGCATATATATCTTAGCATACAATTAGTATGGCAATAGTTTATAAAGGTGTAATTGTTGGAGAAGGCAGGGAAGCTGTTACTCTTACTTGAGTGTTAACCAGGTTCCAGTTCCCATATTTTTATACGCATTACCCCATTTAATTCTCTCCTCACCTGTGTCAAGGATGTATTAACCCACTCCAGAGATGAATAAACTAAGGCTCAGAGATGAATAAACTAAGCCCAAGGTTACAACCTAAATAACTTTGAGAGGTGAGACCTTAACCAGTCTATCAAACACCAATGCTGACGTTCTTCCATCTCTGCGTGTTTTCTCACAAAAATCGGTAAGAATCATGGTGCTTCTTTTGTAACCCAAAGATAAGATAATATCTCTCTTTCTTAATAAACAGTAGTAGTTACCGATCACTGACCATTACTGTGCAACAGGTACTGTTCTCAGTACTTCATATGTGTTAATTCATTTAATCCTCCAAACCCAATGACATAGGGTCTGTTATTGTACCCAACAGAGAGATGAGGAAACTGGAGAACAGAGAAATGAACTAAATTACCAATGGACACTTAGCTCCTGGGCACAGAATGCAGGATTCAAACCAAACAGTTCACTCTGGAGTTAGCATTCTAAACCTCTCCAGTGTATTGCCTCTCACACACAATTGTCAGTGTGTGCCAGAAATCAAACTGCAGGTGCTGTTTTACTACACGGAGTAACATCGCATAATATGAAAAGGTAGTATAAGGATCAAGAACACAGTGTTTTAGAACCAACCTACCTTTTTGTTTATCCATGTTCTACCATTTACTAGATTTGTTAACCTCTCTATTTCTGAGTTCTTCATCCATAAATGGATGTAAAAATAGTAAGCATCTTGTAGGGTTATTATGGGAATAAACACTTGTATAGTACTTAAAATAACGCTTGGCATATACTTACCACTATTTGAGTTTTTGTTAAACAGTCTGTAGTGTCTGAGTTCTCTTCTGATTCTGTCCTCACAAACCACACTCTAGAAAACGGTGATCTCAGTGGCAACATGAGGGGACCAGACACACCCACAATTTCTGGCTTTCCCAAAATGCCCTGCCCACTATTGCTGCCCCAGCAAAGATCTGGGCCCCAAGGCTTCATAGTATCTTATATTTCTGAGAGATCTGTTTTAAAGGGAAGAATCAGCCAACTTTCCAAATTTAGCCAAAACTGGGTCACCTAAAAAAGTAGTGCAATGTTCCCTCAAGTAACCTTTTGCTTATGTTAATTTTATATGAAGCGTTCCTCACCAAATCTTAGCACGTTCTGAATTTCATGAGTCACACTTCGGCAGATGAATGTGTGAAGAGTGCCTTTTCAGAACTGTTACCAGATGTGGAACAGCTTGCTTTTGCCCTTGGTTGGGTCTGTATCTCTAGAGACTGATACCAAAACTAAAAAACAAACAAACAAACAAAAAAGAAGATCAAATATGAACCTTTTTACTTCTGTCTTTCCTGTTACAAAATCTTCGAGAAGGAATTTTAGTTTGAATGAATTGGGCCACATCCCTAGTATCGCTTGCTGGCTGGTGTCAAGCTCTCTGCTAGGTGCTCTGGTACAGACAGCAATTTGATGCTGGTCCTGTGTTTGAAGATGGCAGTTGTTGATTTTTACAGTCTCTAGAGAAATGTTTCTGAGGAACTCTCTTCAGTTTGGGGTCAGAGGTTGATTTTCTCAAGCCTAACTTGACATGATCATATGAATCATTATCAGACACAGGGCCCTTACCTGTGTCCCCTGACTGAAATAAAGGTGTGCAGAGGGCCTGGATTATAAAGTCAAGTGAAGAGCTACTCTCTTCTCAATGGGCAAAGGATGTTGGGTTTCTGTAAAAGGAATGCTACTAATGCTTCGAGAGGCCTTCCCATAGGCCAGGCACTCTATTAGAGAGTTGGGGATTGTGTTTTAGCCTCTAGTCAACTCTGTAAGGTGATTCTGTCTTTCAGCGGGTGTGGGAACTGATGCTTACTAATAATCTTCAATGAGAATAACTTGATTAAGGTCAGAACTAGGAAGGTGTAGGGTCCAGAATTCGAACTTAGATCTGTCTGACTCTGGAGTCCGTGTACTCAGCATTGTAGAAATCATCTCCTCAGAGGAATCATTTTAGAGAAAATGTATATTGCATTTCAGATGTTAGAAATCCTTGCCAGAGTGAAAGAATTTTAAAGGCTACTGACATCATGTTCTTGAAGAAATGGTATTTTTTCTATCACCATTTAACCTTACTCATACCTTTTTTCTAACAAGTGGATCTTTATAGCCTGTTCTACTTCAGCTTAAGCAAGGTTATGCATCAAGAAGTTGAGTTTTATTTGCCTCTATCAACTTGACAGGGCGGAAAAAGATGGGAGCTTCGGAGGCTCATAAAGCTCAGTTCTATTTGTATCCTTGCTGTTGAATCTCAAATGGAAAGAATAATACTGCGTTTGTGGGGTCAGCATACAATATAGACTAGTTGTTTTTCATCAGCTGGATTACAGTTGTACATCAATACATCATAATCTTTTCCCCTTCACAGTGAGACAACTGAGTGACTCACTATGTGGATAAAAGGAACTCAGCTGAAGATACTTACTAAGTACACATAACAGCATATCGTTTCAGATGACTGAAGAGCATGAGCAGTAGAGGACTGAATGCCTAAGTGTCCTGCCCTTGATGCCCTTAGATCTTGGATATGGATAAAGCATGAGAAAGTAGAAATAATTGAGAGACAAATGCTTTAAACTACTAAATTTTCAGTGAATAAAATAGAATTCATCAAAAGTAGAGATTAGTACAGGGGAGGGTTCAAGGAAGGCCTGCTGGGGAAATAGGGCTCGAATAGGTCTTAGCACAGGAAGTGGGGAATCAGGGAAAAAAGTTACACAGGCAAAAGAAAGAACTTAAGCCATCAGTTTTTCCTACAGCTTCCCTCCTCACCGTTTTATTTCCTTGTTTCCATAGTAAGGGCATAGAGGTCATTTCCTTTTCTTCCCCACTCCCCTTCCATAGGACCAGTGTGACTGTTCTACTTGATTATAGAGATAGAAGCATTGATCTTCTTGTCATCCTTCCAAAAGGAGTTTAGATAGTTTCATTTTTTTCATCACCATTGCCTTAACTTATTAGTTAAGGTAAACAGAAAATTATCTTTCAGTTTTGCAACACACCCTAATGTTTATAGCAATAGTGTTCACAGTAGCCAAACAATGGAAAGAGCTCAGACATCCATTGACAGATGAATGGATAAAGAAGATTTTATACAGGGGCGCCTGGGTGGCTCAGTGGGTTAAAGCCTCTGCCTTCGGCTCCAGTCATGGTCTCACGGTCCTGGGATCGAGCCCCACATCGGGCTCTCTGCTCAGAGGAGAGCCTGCTTCCTCCTCTCTCTCTGCCTGCCTCTCTGACTACTTGTGATCTCTATCAAATAAATAAATAAAATCTTTTTAAAAAAAGAAGATTTTATACATATATACATATATATATGTATACATACATATATATATGTAATGGAATATTACTCACCAATCAAAAGGATGAAATCTTGTCATTTGCATGACATGTATGGAACTAGAGGGTATTATGCTATGCAAAATAAGTCATTCAGAGAAAGAAAAATACCATATGATTTCACTTATATGTGGAATTCAAGAAACAAAACAAATGAATATAGGGGAAGGGAAGGCAAAATAAAATAAGATAAAAACAGAGGGAGGCAAACCATAAGAGATTCTTAACTATAGGAAACAAACAGGGTTGTTGGAGAGGAGATGGGTGGGGGAATGGGTACCTAGGTGATGAGCATTAGGGAGGGCACTTGATGTAATGTGTACTGATGTCATATGTAATTGAGGAATCACTAAATTCTACCTCTGAAACTAATAATACACTACATGTTAACCAAACTGAATTTAAATAAGATATTTTTAAAATGTCCTTATTTAAAAAGGAACATGGAAGTGAAGCTATTTAAAATAAAACCATGCATGCCTACTAGGGAACATTTGAAAAGCATAGGCAAATATATAAAAAAATATTTAACATCAGCCTACCATACAGAGAATATTGTAAGTTATATTTTGGAGTATTTCCTGTCAGCTTTTATTTTATTTTCATATGTATTATCATCCGGTTATTTATCCTAATGAAGATTACGCTACATATATTTTTGTATTCTTTGTCTAAAAGTTGTTACAAGCCTAAAATTCCAGACAGACCATGGTTTTCTTAACTACTACCTAGTATCACACATTGGTGTTGTCCATAGTTTCCACTGGTAAAATAAAATCATACTAAAAATGATCATTTTCATTTTGAATTATTTCTAGAAAATATAGTCTGGGATGTGGAATATTGAATTAATTTTTTGGTGGAGTTAAGTTTTTAATGAAATATAATTAACTGTCTATGGCTATACCATCCTGAACATGCCCGATCTCATCTGAAATATAATTAACATACAATATACTATTAGTTTGAAGTGTAGTACATAGTGACTTCATAATTTTATATTTACAAAATGATCCCTACATGAAGTGTAGTCACCATTTGTCACCATACAAAGTTATTATAATAATTTTTTACTATATTCCTTATGCTGTATATCACTCCCCATAACTTACTTACTTAATAACGGGAAGCGTGTACCTCATAATCTCCTTCACCTATTTCACCCACTGCCAACCCCTTCCCTCTCTGGTACCAACAGTTTGTTTCCTGTATCTGTGAGTCTGCTTTTATTTTGTTATGTGCAGAGCATTTTGTTTTATTTTGCATTGTTTCTTAGACTCCACATATTAAGTAAAATCATATGATTTTGTCTTTCTCTGTTTGATTTATTTCACTTAGCATAATACCCTCTAGGTCCATCCATGTCGTTGCAAATGGCAAGATTTCATTCTTTTTATGGCTGAGTAATATCCCATTTTGTGTGTATGTGTATACACACATACAATATATATTATATACATACTATATATAATATATATTATATAATATATACACATGTATAATTTGTGTGTGTGTGTATGTATACACACACACACACACATATATATATATGTCACATCGTCTGTATCAATCCATCTGTTGATGAATATAGATTGCTTCCTTATCTTGGCTATTGTAAATAATGCTGTCATAAACATAGAAAACATATCTTTTCAAATTGGTGCTTTTGTTTTCTTTAGATAAATATCCAGAAGTCAAATTCCTGAATTATATGGTAGTTCTATTAATTTTTTGAAGAACATTATACTGTTTTCAATAGTGGCTGCATCAGTTATTCTCACCAGAAGTTCATGAGGGTTCCCTATTCTCTACATCCTTGCTAACAGTTGTTATCTTTTGTCTTTTTGATAATAGCCAGTGTAACTGATGTGAGGTGATACCTCATTGTGGTTTTGATTTATATTTCCCTGATGGTGAGTGATGTTGAGCATCTTTTCATATGCCTGTTGGCCATCTGCATGTCTTCTTTGAAAGAATGTCTTTTTATATCCTTTGTCCATTTTTAATTAGTTGTTTTCATATTAAGTTGTATAAGTTCTTTATATATTTTAGATATTAATCCCTTATCAGATGTATGATTTGCAAATGTCTTTTCCCGTTCAGTAGGTTGCCTTTCTGTATTGTTGATGATTTCCTTCTCTGTGCAAAAGATTTTAGTTTGATGTAATCCCATTTGTTCACTTCAGCATTTGTTCCTCTTGCCTGAAGAGACTGGTTCAAAAAATACTACTAAGACTGATGACAACGAGCTTACTGTCTATGTTTTCTTTATAAGAGTTTTGTGGTTTCAAGTCTCACATTCAAGTCCCTAATTCATTTTGGATTTGTTTTTTATATGGTGTAAGGTAATGATTCAGTTTAATTTTTTTTTTACATAGCTGTCTAGTGTTCCTAGTACCATTTATTGAAGAAACTGCCTTTTCCCCATTTTAAATCCTTGTCTTCTTTACGATAGATTAAGCAATCATATGTGAGCAAGTTTATTTTTGGACTCCCCATTTTATTCCAATGTTCCATGTCTTTGTTGCCACTACCATACTGCTTTGATTACTATAGCTTCATAGTGTAGTTTAAAAGCAGGGAGAGAGATTTCTATAGCTATTCTTAATTTTGATGCAGTTGTAAATGGTATTTTTTACATTTCTCTTTTTAATATATAATTATAATATAATATAGCTCATTATTAATATATAAGAATGCTACTGATTTCTCTTTGTTTCATATCCTGTGACTTAACTGAATCTATTTAATAGTTCAGATAGGGTTTTTTGGTGATTCTTCAGGGTTTTCTATATATAATATCATGGCATCTTCAAATAGGGAGTTTTACTTCTTCATTTCCAATTTGGTTGCTCTTTCTCTCTTTCTCTCTTTTCCCCCCCAACTGCTTCCACTAAGTCACCCCATAATATGTTGAAAATTTGGCAGGAGCGAGCATACTTATCTTGTTCCTGATCTCAGAGGGAAAATTTTCAGCTTCTCACCATTGCTTATTAACTTATTTGTGGATTTGTCATATATGTTTGTTACTGTGTTGAGGTACATTTCTTCTACATCCACTTTGTTGAGAATTTTTTATTATAAATAGTTTTTGAATTTTGTCAAATATTTTTCATCTATTGAGATTATTATATTATTTTTATTTTTTGTTTTGTTAATGTGGTATACAACATTGGTCTGTTTACACGTGTTAAACCATCTCTGCATCCCCCCCCCAAAAAAATCCCACTTGATTGTGGTATACAGTCCTTCTAATGTATTGTTCAGTTCTCTTTGTTAATTTTTTTTTGAGGATTTTTGCATATATGTTCATCAAGGATATTGGCCTAAAGAGTTCAACCAATAAGCAACAATAAAGAAGCTCATTGCCACTAAATCAACCTTACAAGAAATGTTGAAGGGTCTTCTTTAAGCAGAAAAAAAAGACCATAACTAGAAATAAGAAAACATATGAAAGAAAAATTCCTATTGGTAAAGGCAAACATATAGTAAAGGCAGTGGGTCAGCCACTTAAAAAGTTAGTGTGAGGGCTACCTGAGTGTCTCAGTCAGTTAAACATCCAGCTCTTGATTTCAGCTCAAGTCATGATCTTAGGGTTATGAGATCGAGCCCCACATGGGGCTTCATGCTGAATATGGAGCCTGCTTAAGATTTCCTCTCTCCCTCTCCTTGTGCCCCTCCCCCTGCTTGTGTACACATGCTCACACACTCTCTCTCTCTCAAAACAAACAAACAAACAAACAAACAAAAATCAAGCTAGTGTGAAGGTTAAAAGACAAAAATAGTAAGATCAGCTATAACTATATAGTAAGTCGTTAAGGAATACATAGAATTTTTAAAAGGATGTCAAATAGGTCAAAACCCTAAAACGTTGGGGTGATAGAATAAAACAATAATGCTTTTAGAATGTCTTCAAAACAGCTGTCATCTTAAAACAGGGTGATATATCAATACATGAGAACCTTATGATAGCCAGAAACCAAAACCTATGTAGATACACAAAAAAGGAAGAGAAAGAAACTTACACATAACAGCTAAAGAAAATCAAGGGAAAGGACTAAGAGAAGGGAAGGAAAAAAAAAAAAAAGCCAGAGAACTACAGAACAACCAGAAAACAATTAAAAAATGACAATTATTATATACTTATCAATAGTAACTTTAATTGTAGATGAACTACATGCTCCAGTTAAGAGATATAGAGAGGTTGGGCGCCTGGGTGGCTCAGTGGGTTAAGCCGCTGCCTTCGGCTCAGGTCATGATCTCAGGGTCCTGGGATCAAGTCCCACATCGGGCTCTCTGCTCAGCAGGGAGCCTGCTTCCCTCTCTCTCTCTGCCTGCCTCTCTGTCTACTTGTGATCTCTGTCAAATAAATAAATAAAATCTTTAAAAAAAAAAAAAAGAGATATAGAGAGGTTGAATGGATAAAATAATAAGATCCAATTATATGCTGCCTACAAGAGACTCACCTTAGACTTAAGGACACATACATATTGAAAGTAAAAGGATAGACCAAGTACTCCACACAAATGAAAACAAAAAGCAAGCTAGAATAGCAATACTGATACCTGACAAAATAGACTAAAACAAAGATTCTAACAAAAAGACAAAGAAAGGCATTATGTATGATAAAGTGGTCAATCCATATAATATAATATATGGATATAATATATATCCATATATAATATATATCCATATAATCCATATAACATTTGTATATATTTATGCCCCCAACATAGGAACATCTAAATGTATAAAGCACATATTAAGACATAAAGGAAGAAATTGACAAGTAGTACAATAATGATATTTATTATAATGGGGACTTTAATGTCTCACTTACATCAATAGATAGATCATCCAAACTGGAAATCAGAAGGAAACACTGACCTTAAATAGCACATTGGACCAAATGGACTTAATAGAAATATGCAGAATATTTCATCCAACAATTGAAGAATACAACTTCTTTTCTAATGTGCATGAACTATTCTCTGGGATAAATCACATATTAGGCCACAAAACAAGTCTCATTAAATTTGAGAAGATTGCAATCATATCAAACTTCTTTTCTCACCTCAACTATATGAAACTAGAAATTAATTACAGGAAGAAAACTGGAAAAAACAGAAACGTGTGGAGACTAAATAACATGCTAATAAAAAACCAGTGGAACAATGAGGAGATTGAAAAGAAAACCAGAAAATATCTTGAGACAAATAAAAATGGAAATGTAACTTTTCGAAATCTATGGGACACAGCAAAAACAATTCTAAGGGGGAATCTCATAACTATACAGGCCTATCTCAAGAAACAAGAAAAAAATCTCAAACAATCTAATTATACTCCTAAAGGAACTAGGAAAAGAAGAACAAAGCCCAAATTTGGTAGAAGGAAGGAAATAATAAAAATTAGAGTGATAGAAATGAAATAGAGACTAAAAGAGTGATAGAAAAGATCAATGAAACTAAAACTGATAAAACCTCTAAGCAGGCTCATCAAGAAAAAAGAGGAGGGCCCAAATTCAGAAATAAAAGATGAGAAGTTTTAACTGACACCATAGTAATATAGGAGATCATAAGGGACTACTAGGAACAGTCATACACCAACAAATAGGAAAACCTGGAAAAATAGACAAAATTCTCAGAAACACACAAACCTTTTAACACTGACTCATGAAGAGATAGAAAATCTGAATAGACCAATTACAATGAAACGGAGTCAGTAATTTAAAACTCCTAAAAAAAAAAAAAAAAAGTCTAGGACCGTATGGCTTTACAAGTGAATTCTACCAAACATTTAAAGAATTAGTACCTGTCTTTCTCAAATTATTCAAAAAGTTGAAGAGGAAGTAACACTTCCAAGCTCATTTTACAATGTCATCATTACCCTGATAACCCAAAGCCAGATAAAAACAGCACAGAAAAAAGGATAATGATTTCTTTTAGATGTATTTGAGGAGCCACTGTCTTTCAGATAGCATGCTAAATGTGGTTGTGGATAGGTAACAGACTAGGGGACAATTAAGACAAACAGAAAATCATCAGTGCTTTAACACAAGAGAACAATTATTTAAGAAATTCAGAGAACTTAGGACTAGAGTGTTGAGAGAGGTGTCATAAAGAAAGGCAAAATTTGAGCTAGGATTTGTATGATAGGATTAGTAATCCCCCACAACATAAACACAAGTGCAAAAATGGGAAGAAACTAAAAAAAAAAAAAAAAAAGAATCAAAGATCACTGTGCAGACCTATTTGCAAGGAACTTAGAAGCCAAGCAAAGAAATTGTAGACCATACGTTTAGAAGATAAGTTGTTGTCAGAGGCCCATAAATATCATATTAATAATTCAAACACCATTTTAACAGTGACGATTTCTGGGATTTTTTTACAGGTAGGTACACAGTGTTACAGATAGTCATAAGAAGGTGCTTATATATAAATACTGATATCACTAACTATAAGGGCCTACTTAGCCAGAGCGACTCCATCTTGGTTAAACAGCCATTTTGTTGTTTATGCAGTAAAGTTAAATTGACCCTGCCCACCAGAGGAACTTACTTAAAAGCAAGTCCAAAAAACCAGTAAAATGTAGTCAGCTAGTTCCCGATAATAGAGCCAGAATACAAGGATGAGTCAGGCCAGTAAAAAGCACAGATGCAACCTCCCTAACCACCAAACAATATAAACCCCCACCTTTTGGCCGCCAAACTTGGGCGCCAATTCTGACCAGAGTGATAGGCTAGTTCAAACCAGATGGAACTAGCCAATCAGCAAGAGACATACGAACCAGTGGGTTAAAATAACAAGATACGGGTTGCGATTTTACCCAATAAAAGGTAGCCTGTAAGATTGGGAGGCGTTGCTCTCTTTAGAGGCGACCCTGACCAGTCAGTCAATTCTTGATGCTTGGCATGAATAAAACTTTGCTTGACCTTTGCTTTATATCGGTCTCGTTCCTTTAACAATGGACCCCAACACTAACAAGAAAGGAATGCAAATTAAAACAGACCAAGATCATTTTTACCTGTCAGATTAAGAAAGATACTAAAAGATTAATAATGGTACTGACAAGCACATAGGAAAATAGATAATATCACTGATGTAAATTGTGCATAATTATAAGATTATAAATTGGCATAAACTTTCTGGAAAACAATATAGCAGAATACTAATATTCATTACCCTTATACTTGGTAATTCCATTTCTGAAAATATATTTTAATGTTACAACTAAGCAATACTCAAAAGTGATATCACATGACAGCCTTAATAGTATGTTGTCTAATACCATATAACACTGATAACAGAAATTTTTTAAAAAGTATATTATTTGAGAGAGTAAGAGTGAGAGAGAGCATGAATGGGAGAGTGGGGTTCGGCAGAGAAAGAGGGAGAAGCAGACTCCCTACTAAGCACCAAGCCTGGTATGGGGCTTGATCCCAGAACCCTGAGATCATGACCCTAGCTGAAGGCAGACACTTAACAAACTGAGCCACCCAGGCGCCCCCAGAAATTTTTATTAATGGAATATCTTAAATAAATTTTGGTATAAACCTTGAACAAAATGCTAATAATTATGGTTTTCCAAAAGGATGATTTCAAAATTTATATACTAACATAGAATGATATTCTTTGTATGTTAAAAAAAGAGATACTGAAGAATAATTTTGATATAATTTATGTAAAAGTAAAAACTTCAAATGGAAAGAAAATTATCAAAAAGGATATATACCAAATTGTTAACAGTGATTATTACTTGAGAGCAAATATAAAAGCCAATTTCATTTTTACATTAAATTCATCTGACTGTCTTATATGAGCATATAATTTATAAATTAAATTTTTAAGTATTTTGAAAAGCTATTAATTGATTATCAGAAACATCATTTTGGCTGCAGGTTTGAATTATAAACTAGACTAAATATAAAAGCAAAGATGGAAGTCAGTGTCCTCTGTGACAGCTTTCCATATCATCCAGTGTTTATGTTTAACTCTTCATTTCTCATCACATTATCCTATTTTTAGTCCATTATAGCATTTAGCAATACATCTTACCTTCTGTTTTGTTTCATTTTGTTTTGTTTTAATTATCTTGCTAAGATTAAAGACTTTGCTTATCTTACTCCATATTGTATCTTCAGAACTTAGAACGTTGCCTGAATGCTAGGTTCACATAAATGAGTTGAATGCTATTTGGACAGCTGTCGCAATGGTTGGTTTTAGAATAAAATCTAAACACTTTAATGACTTACAAATCTCTACATAATTTAATTCCTGCCAACCTCTCTAGCTTCATTATCTTCTCGTATCTACCTTCATCCCCTCCAGTGTCTGTTCAAATACCCTTCTTTTTTTATCTCCAGACTTTTGTACATGTTATTCTTGTTTCTAGGAAAATTAACCAAGCTCTTCTTTCCCCTACTCCTATTTATCCCTGTGGTATCAGAATAATTTAAGCAGCATTACTTCTTGAGATCACAGGAGCTGTAGTTAAATGTCAGATTAATTATGTATTAAGTTATGTTTGATTAAATATCCTTATCTGTAAAGTAGAAATAATAGCACCTCTCTCATTAGGTTGTTGTCTCAAACATTAAGAAGAATTCCTGATGTATGGTTGCGATTCATTAAATGTTATGATGATGATGACGACGATTTGTGATGTGGTAGTTGTAGTAACAATGACAGTAACAGTAACACTGTTTTGGAAAACCTTTCCTATCTCATTATGAGTTAGGTTCCATTCTTCTTTGCCAATAATAATAATAATAACTATTATATACTATTGCCCATTTGTTTGCCTTTGAATCTTACTTGTATTCATAGAATCAGAGGCTGAGACCATTGAGTTCGCCAGAGTATCCACAACACATAACACAGTGGCAGATAGTAGGTGCTTAATAAAGGACTGAGATGCATAATCTGGCATAAAGCAATAACATTGAGCTAAGAAGTATTTTAAGAACTGAGAAGATAGATCCTGGTGCTGGAGAAGAGTGGAAAAGAGAAAGAGTCAAGGATGACTCAGGTTTAGGGATTGGAGACTAAGAAAATGATGAAGCCATTAGGAGAAAAGATGAAGATGAATGTCCTTTGTTGGCCCTTCCAGTTGATCTTTATGAATGATCTTTTGTCCTTATTCATGCTTTCATAACTGTCCTAAAGGGCTCTTAGATTTATTGCATCCTTTGACATTCAGAATCTTATGTTGTAGGCGGTGCATATGGATATGCCCTTCTGGAGATGAGCAAATTGAGGTTCAGACATTAGTGGCTTGCTCTAAGTTGTGTTTGAATAGAAGGAAAGTCATATTCTATGTAGGAACAATGTAATTTTATCGAAATTACTCATTTAGGAACATATACAGAAGGTCTGCTATGTACACAGCATTGTGTTATTGGCATATTAAGATGTAAATGATGTGGCCACTGCCCTTAACAGCTCCATATTTATTGCTACAAACAGTTACGTAAACAAGTTCAGGCAGACTGATAGACCTTCTAGAGGATTCAGATAGTGCCCTCTGGTAGTACCGTGAACAGAGCAATTAGTTCTCAGAAGACTTAAAAAGGGTTCTTGGATGAGGTTATTTTTGACCTAGGCTTTTATGTTAGTCATTTTTCAGTATTTTATTCAATACATTTCTTTCAAGATAGGCTAAACTTTGATACTAAATTAGAAAATTCTAATTTCACCAAGGTGCTTGTAAAAGAGCATTATCTAATGCATGTCTATCATTTAGCTTTGGGAGTTAGTGTTCTGTGAATTGTTTTGCACTTTTTCTTGTCTTCTTTTAATTTAACTCAGCAACAGTAGTTCACAGCTCTGAAGAAACACTGAATGAATTTATGTTTGAGGTGACAATTGTCAGCATACTTTAAAGATCGTCTGCAAAGCTGATAACATGTTGAGGAAGCTGTCTTTTTAACACAAAATAAAAGGTAGAACCCAATTGAGAATATTCTAGAGCCACCAGGTGATCACTCTGTCTCACCACTGCATCCTCAAAGGGACATGAGGAAAAACTCAAATTACACCTGGATCTAGGTGATAACAGGAAAATAGATGATTTAATATATGAAGAAGGGATCACAGGAATGTGGTAAAAGGAACTAAATTTAGGTTGAGAATAGAATCATAATGTTTATAAATTAAAACGGAAATTTAGTGGTACTCTAGTGCAGTCTCTTTCTTATTTGGAATCTGATAGAAAGATAGAACTGAATTGAGTTGCTTAGTTTTCCATTACTTAGTATGTTTCCATTACTTAATACCTTTATGAAATTGGGTGAGTTATTTAATATCACTATGTCTATTTTTTTCACCAATAAAATGGGAAAATGGAGGAAATAATAGGTATCTCATAGAGATGGTGAGAGAATGGAATGAGATAATGCACATAAAATATTGGTGGCTGGGGCGCTTGGTGGCTCAGTCAGTTGAGTGGCTGCCTACATCTGAGGTCATGATCCAGGAGTCATGGGACTGAGGTTCCCTGCTCAGCGGGGAGTCTGCTTCTCCCTCTGACCCTCTCCCCTCTTGTGCTTTCTCTCTCTCAAATAAATGAATAAAACCTTTAAAAAAATATATTGGTGGCCATGTTATTGTGGCCCTCCCTGCTCCCCCACCTCTAGGAATGTATTAAGGTTGGATAAGCAACCTGCCACATATTTTTGTCCCACCACTGTATTTCTAGCACCCTGCACAGTGCCTGACGTCTAGCACTCAGTAATCCTTCCTTGAATGAAATGTATGAACCTGACTTTCTTTATGCCTTTGTATTAACTGATGGACCCTTGAAGGTGTTTAAATTTTAGACCTTTTAAATCTAAGTTCTTCGTAGCATAATAGAAGTGTAAATCACTATGTTGTACATTGAAACTAATATTGTGTGTCAACTATACTAAAAAAAAAAAAAAAAAAAGCTTAAACCTAAGCTGCTCTTTTAACAAAAGAGTAAATTGAGATCCTGAGTTTTAGAGAACTGGCATATATTCACAAAGAGGAACACATTAGAGTGGCAGATCCATTTGGGACTCGAGATTTCTAACCAGTAATCCAGTATATTTTCCATCACAGACTTTTAAAAATATTAATAAATAATATGTTTTCCCAACATTCTAACCCTTGTCAAATATACATATTCAAGAGACTTTGGAAAACACAATTGGATAAAAGGCTATATGTGTATGTATATGTATATATAAATATATATTATTTATAACATGTTATATATATATTATATAAATGTGTGTGTGTATATATGTACATATATATAAACTTTTTAAAATTATTTATTTGACAGAAAAAGAGCACAGCTGGGGGGAGGGGCACCGGGAGAGGGAGAAGCAGAGCAGGAAGCTGGACATGGGGCTGGATCCCAAGACCCTGAGATCATGACCTGAACCAAAGGCAGATGCTTAATGGGCTCAGCCACCTAGGCACGTCGTGTATATATTTAGCTTCCCTAACTTATTTAAACACTGAAAATTTAGGAATTCTCTCTTGGCTCTTTCATTTAACATCAACATAAGTAATTATTTTGTGACTAAATATTCTTTAAAAAATTTTAAATGGTTTTAATGGTTGTTAGCATTCAATATTACAGAGATACCAGATCTTGTTATTTCTTATTATCAGATATGTAATTTCCAGCTTTTTACTGTCACAAATAATGCTCTCATACACCCTTATGCAACAACGTCTGTCTTGTCTTCTGATTATTTACCTAGAATAAATTATTGAATATGAAATAATAGCTGGAGCAAAGGTTAGGTCCATTTTTAAAGCTCTTGAATCATAAATAGCAACACTACATTTCTTTCCAGAGACTTTTACCATTTATTTCCCAAAAGAAATGTTTATGGTGCTTTTCTTGATGCCTTTAGTACCAAAAAAAGAAGAAGAAGAAGAAGAAGAAGAAGAAGAAGAAGAAGAAGAAGAAGGAGAAGAAGAAGGAGAAGGAAAAGAAGGGAAAAAAGTATCAATATTAAAGGACAATTTCCTCTCTTTTTTTTTAAATTTTTTCTAAAATTCTTTCAGGGACACATCACTGCAGCTTCTAGAATAGCATCAGGGCCAAGTATCATTCCTCATTATCTTTGCTTGATAATACATGCTGATTACCTGCATTCAATCTCCATAAAAATAACAGAAGAGAAACAGCTTCAGCATAGCTGATTCACTACCTTTGTACACAAAATCGAGGCATAATAAAGGGAGCAGAGGTCATATTTTAAATAGTCAAATCTCAAGATTCTCTATGGTAAAATTTTTTTGCCTTTTCTTAAGTTAATGACATTTGAGCTTTTATAGCAGTCATCTAAACATTTCTTAAACACATACTATATACCAAATTTTTGTGTTAAATGATAAAGAACAGTGCTTTTCTTTCTTTTTCATTTCATCTCATCCTTTAATTAATGATGGTAAGCCATGATTTCATTTTACAGATTTCTTTAGTATAATTCCTGTTATCCAAGAAGTACTCAAGAATGCTAGACTAGGCCAGAAATAAACAGGTGTAATTAACTTTAATCAACTGTGAGATCTTGACATGAAACACTTGCTATCATGATTATATATAAGATTGTTTTATTCCTGAAGAACGGATTTCACAAAATAATAAACGAGGTATTTGTTTTAGTTGTGACCTCATCACCAGCTTGTGTTATAGATTAAGTTACTTAGCCTCAATAATTCTGAATTTACTAATCTGTAGAAAATAGTAATTCTGCTGACTCCACATGATTGTTGTAAGAATAGGAAGAAAAAAAATCTAGCAAATAAATGTTTAAAAAAAACTATACATGCAAATTTATAATAAATACTCAGGACCTAGGTTGAAATTTATTTTCCTAATAATGGTATGGTGGTCAAGAGCCCAGAAATGCCCTTTGACTACCCTGCATCTCTGCCCCCCTTGTCATGAGGTTTCTGATTAAAGAATCTATACATAAGGCAGAGAAACTAAACTGGTCTCAGAGTACCGCTTCATACCTGAAGACTAATTTTTCAATGCATTTTTACCTGCACAGTTCTAGTAAAAAATTGAGAAACCATTGTGGCACAAGCCTGAAGGTGTAAGGTAGATATCCTGCTCTTTCCCTGATGAAACTGAGATGTCTGAATATGCCACTCAAATTCAGGTACACAGCATCCAAAAGAGAAAGAGTGAGACCTAGATCAGTCTACCTAGCAGAACATTCCCTGCTCAGTCTGCCCATATAGAAAGCACAGTAGCAAAAAAGAAGAGAGTGGCCAAGCATGGCCAGAGGAAGCTGATTCAATCTAGGTGAACCATGTTTCACAACGTGGAGTCCGAAGTAGAAGAGGGAGCATTACTTATGGGTGCTGACTCATGAGACAGTTTTTAAAGACCCTAGGAAAACATGGTTCAGTGAGTGTTCTGAGCTCTGACCCATCTGATTATTAAAACCAAATAAATGTTGTGCAAATATGGGTAGAACAGGTGGAACTCCTTACATACACTCTTGTTTTATTTAGACTTTGTACCTGGGAAAAGGTTCTCAGAGTTTAGTGATAAATGAGATCAGGTGAAGTGGAAACAAGGTTGGATGGGATTAAGTAAGTAACTATCAAAACACCAGTCAGTGTCTCAAAGTTAGCTGCAAAATGGTACCAGCTTGGGGGCTTTAGAAATACTGATTTCTGGAGTCCCATTTCCAGAGAGTCTGATTGAATTTATCTACAATGCAGCTAGGACATCAGGATTTTTTTTTAATGCTCCCCAGTTATTCTAATGTGAAAGCAAAATTAAGGAACAGTGATGTGAAGATGCTTAAATAGTTTTCATCTGAACAGGAATAAAGTTCCCTTTCATCTCTATTTTTTTCTAACTCATTTGGAGCAAGGTTACACTTATACTCAAGTGTTCAAAAATTTATCTACAAACATAGACTAGAAACAAAATAATTTAAATTTATAATTTGAAGGAACAGAGGGGCACTGGATTTGGAGTTAAGGTACTATAATCTATACCCGGTCCCTACAGGTAGTAGGGTAGGCTGTTCCTGAGAAAGAGAGAGCCCTTTCATACTGCTAAGTACATGAGGGTTTGGATGGGATGATCTCTCTAGCATAGTGTGGCCCACTGCAAAGCACACCCTCTGAAATCAGATACCATCACCCAACCCTAGCACAACCAGTCGCCCTGCAACTTTGGACATCATCACAAAATGTTCTAAGCTTCAATTTCATCATTTGTGGAAGACACAGTAGTAGTTAACCTTGTTGGGACTCCATTGATAATAAATGAAAAAAATTTATATTGACTAAGCTTTAAAATTTGTTTTTGTTGCTCATTATTTTTATAAAGATGCTTTCTAGTGCTAGAATTAAGTGAATCTAGGTCCCTTCCTTCCCATATATCTTTTGCAAATGGTCATCCAACATTTATTTGAGCACCTCTATGTGGTCTAGCCTATTATAGATTAATAATTTATCTATTAAAAGGCTAGCCATAATCTTCTAAGTTGACATTATGACCAACTAATTATTTGTTGCCTACAAGTTTGGAACACACAAATTTAGCTTTCGCCAAATGTGTGTCTCACTCATGACACTACACTTCCAAAAGCAGAAGATACTTTCTGTTCTGATAATGTAACAGATGTATAATGCATTCACTTCTTGGAGACTGGTGTGCAGTAATATAAAAATCTTCAAAAAATCTTGTGGTCACGCATACCTTTACCTCAGCCGCACATACGTTTATTTAAATCTTTGATTTCTTGTTAGTCTGTCTTTCCACTTCACCATCTTGGTGATTTTGAGGTCCACATGGATAAACTGGTTAGTACTCTAGGCCCTCAGTTTCTTGACCTCTACATCTTCAGTGACTTTTTCCTCAATGACATAGGAGCCACCCACTCTTATGATAACACTTGGATTTGTCATCATAAAAAATTGCCATCTGTTGTGAAATACTGTCTTCAAGCATATAACTCTTTACCATCACATTCTATCTTTCTAGCTTGTTTACTGTAATACTCCTATAGCTACAATTCATTGGTTGCACGAAGACATCCAATCCTTGAAGTCCCATCACTTTCTAATTATCCATTGGTTTATTCTTGAATTTGCTCTTCTTCTCTTGCCTAGATTCCATCATCCATTAGTATAATCACTTTCTTCACTCTTAGCCAAAACTTTGCCCCATATTTTACTCAGGAAATATTAAATAATTTAGGGGGGAAACGCTTATCTTTTCCCACAAACCACACCAATTCTCTTATTTCTTTGTCTGCTTTCTGCTTCCCTTCTATCACGTTGAAAGATGTTTATCTGCTCTTCTCAAGGTCCTATACACTTGTGTTTGGGATACCAGCCTCTATTGCCTTCTCAAGAACTTTGATATTTTTATATGTTTTTATAACTTTATGACTGAAATAATGTTAAAAATAAAGGTGACTTATATCAAAATATGAAATAGGCCTTTTACTCAGTTTTTTTTAAGTTATCTGATGAATTCAGACATGACAACTCTATATCACAGTTACTTTCATCTCTCAGAAGGGCCTGTACACGCTATTACTGATATTGCATCAAGAGCAGGTCTCCAAAATCTCACATTTTTATTTCCCACATTTTTCTGGGACTAGTCTTGTGCTCCAGGTACAAAGTTATATGTGAAATTTTCAGGTTTTTGAAATTATGAAGAATTTTCATATTTACAGCTAAAAGTTTTCCTCTGGTCTTTGAGTATTAGAGTCAGACATATCTCTGTATCACAAGTGGAAAGGGGTCTTAAAAAACATGGAAAATTCAAACATAGAAGTAGAAAGAATAATCAATCCCCATTCTCACATTATTGTTTCCTCTATTCCTTTTCACTTAATTGAATATGTGTTTAATAGAATAATTTGAACCATATAATTTTACCTATAAATAGTTCAGCATGATTTTCAAAAAGATAACTTTTATTTTAATATAGCCAAAGTAAAATTATTAAACTAAACAAAATTAATGATTGATAAATAATATCTAATGTTTAGTCCATATTCAGTATTTCCAAGTGTATTTTAAAAACTTTTTTACTAAATTTATATATTTATTGATGTGTAATTGACATATTACATTTTTTTACATATAACTTATTAGTTTCAGGTATACAACATAATGATTCCATGTTTGTATATACTGTGAAATAATCACCACAATAAGTCTAGTTTCCCCTTGTTTCCATATTAAGTTCCATAGTATTGCAATATAGTATTACTGATTATAGTTATCAAGTTGTACATTACATCCCCATGACTTATTTTGTTTATGACTGGAAGTTCATAACTCTTCACTCTCGTCATCCATTTCTCCCACCCTATAACCTCCCTTCTCTCTGGTAACTCCCAGTCTGTTCTTTGCATCTATGAGTTTTATTTTGTTTTAGTTGTTTGTTTTGTTTTGTTTTGTTTTGTTTTTTTATATTTCACATGTAAGTGAAATTATATGGTATTTCTCTTTCTCTAACTTTTTTCACTTAGCATAATACTCTCAAGGCCCACCCATGTTGTCATAAATGGCAAGATTTTATTATTTTCTATGGTAAGTTGTATTTTATATATATAGTCTTCTTTATTCATCTGTCATTAGACACTCTGGTTGTTTCCGTATCTTGGTGATTGTGAGTCATGCTGAAGCGAACATAGGGGCACATATATCTTTTCAAATGAGTGTTTTCATTTTCTTTGGATAAATACCCAGAGTTGGAATTGCTGGGTCCTATAGTAGTTTCATTTTCCTTTTTTGAGGAACCTCCATACTGCTCTCCACTGCAGTTGCACCAATTTACATTCCTACCAAAAAGTGCATGAGAGTTCCGTGTTCTCCACATCTTCACCAATTCTTGTTATTTATGTTTTTGATAATAACCACTCTGACTAGTATGAGGTGCTATCTCCTTGTGGTTTTGATTTGCATTTCCCTGACGATTAGTGAGGTTGAGCATCTTTTTATGTGCCTGTTGGGCATTTGTATATCTTCTTCAGAAAAACGTCTATTCAGGGGCACCTGGGTGGCTCAGTGGGTTAAGCATCTGCCTTCGGCTCGGGTCATGATCTCAGGGTCCTGGGATCCAGCCCCACATTGGGCTCTCTGCTCAGCAGGGAGCCTGCTTTCCTTCCTCTCTCTCTGCCTGCCTCTCTGCCTACTTGTGATCTGTCAAATAAATAAATAAAATCTTTAAAACAAAAGGTCTATTCAGATCCTCTGCCCATTTTCAGTCAAGTTTTTTGTTTTGTTTTGTTATTGAGTTGTATGAATTATTTGGATATGAACTCCTTGTCAGATATAAATTTTTAAATATCTTTTCCTGTTCAGTGGGTTGTCTTCTCATTTTGTTGATTCTTTCCTTTGCTCTTCAGAAGCTTTTCAGTTTTATGTAATTCCATTGTTTATTTTTGCTTTTGTTGCCATTGCCTTTGGAGTCAGATCAAAAATATATCACCCAGCATGATGATGAGGAGTATACTACTTATGTTTCTCCTAGAAGTTTTATGGTTTCTGATCTTATATTCATATCTTTAGTCCATTTCTAGTTCATTTTTGTTTGTGGAGTACAATAGTGGTCCGGTTTTACTCTTTTGCATGTGGCTGTTCAGTTTTCCCAACATTCATTATTGAAGAGAAGGTTCTTTCCTCCTTGCATGTTCTTGCCTCCTTTTTTGTAAATTAATTAACCATATATGCAGGGTTTATTTCTGGGCTCTCTATTCTGTTCTATTAATTATGGGTCTATTTTTATGCCAGTACTGTATTGTTTTCATTGTGTTTGTTTTGTATTATGGTTTAAAATAAGTGATTGTGATGTTTCAAACTTTGTTCTTCATCCTTAAAATTGCTTTGGCTGTACAGGGTCTTTTGTGGTACCATACAAATGTTAGGATTATTTGTTGTATTTCTGTAAAAAAAAAAAAAAAAAAAAAGTCATTGAAATTTTGACAAGGATTGCATTGAGTCTATAGATTGGTCTACATAATATGAACATTTCAACAATATTATTTTAATTCATGAGCATGGACTACCTTTCCATTTATTTGTATCATCTTCAATTTCTTTATCAATTTCTTATAGTTTTCAGTGTACAGATATTGCAACTCCTTGATTAAATTTGTTTCTTGGTATTTTATTCTTTTTGATGCAATTATAAATGGAATTGTTTTCCAATTTTTCTGATAGTTTGTTGTTAGTGTATAAAAATGCAACAGATTTTTGGACATTGATTTTTGTATCTTGAAACTTTCCTGATTAATTTTTTAGTTCTAGCAGATTTTTGATAAAGTCTTTAGGGGTTTTGTGTTATAAAATGATGTTGTCTGCAAATAGTGACAATTTTAGTTTGTTTGGTTTTTTTCCTTTCCAATGTTGATGCTCCCCCCACCCCTTTTCCTTGCCTAATTGCTTTGGACAGAACTTCCAATACTGAGTTGAATTAAACTGATAAGTGTGGGCATCCTTGTCTTTTGGCCAATCTTAGAAGAAATACTTTCAGCTTTCACTATTGAATATGATGTTAACTGTGGGCATGTTTTATATGGTCTTTATTATGTTGAGGTACATTCCCTCTATACCCAATTTGTTGAGAAGGTTTTTTTTTTAAATCATAAATGGATGCTGAATTTTATCAAATGCATTTTCAGCATCTATTGAGATGATAATATGATTTTTATACTTTGTTAATGTGCTCTATCACATAGATTAATTTGCAAATGTTGAACCATCTTGCATTGCTATAATAAACTACTTGATCATGGTATATGACGTTTCCAATGTGTTGTTAAATTCAGTTTGCTAATATTTTGTTAAGGACTTTTTCATATGTGTTCATCAAGAATATAGGTCTGTTATTTTCCTTTTTGTTATGTCCTTCTCTGGTTTTGGTGCCAGGGTAATGCTGGCTTTCTAAAATAAGTTTGGAAGCAATCCCTCCTCTTCAATTTTTGGAAGACTGTGAGAAGGATAGATATTAAATCTTTGAATGTTTGATAGAACTTGCCAGTGAAGTTTTCTGGTTCTAGACTTTTGTTTGTTGTGAGGCTTTTGATTATGAATTTGATATTCTTTCTGGTAATTGGTCTATTCAGATTTTTAATTTCTTCATGATTCAGTCTTAGAAAATTGTATGGTCCTAGAAACTTACCTATTTCCTCTAGGTTTTCCAATTTATTGGCATGTAATTGTTTCAGTAGTCTCTATTGAGACTTTGTATTCCTTTAATATCTCTTGTAACCTCACTTCTTTCATTGCTGATTTTTTTTTAATTTGAGTCTCTTTTTTTCTTGTGGATCTACTTAAAAATTGTCAATTTTGTTTATCTTTGCAAAGAACTAGCTCTTAGTTTCATTGATCTCTTCTATTACCTTTTTAATCTCCATTTTATTCATTTTTTGCTTTGATCTTTATTATTTCCTTCCTCTAATAACATTGGGCTTTTCTCTTTTCCTGGTTTCTTTAGGTGTAAAGTTAGATGTTTATTTGAGATAGCTCTTGTTTCTTGAGATATACCTGTATCACTAGAAACTTACCTCTTAGAAGGGAAGGGTTTTTGTTTGTTTGTTTGTTTGTTTGTTTTTGCTTTTGCTACATCTCCTAGATTTTGGTAGATTTATTTCCATTTGTCTCAAGATGTTTTTTGATTTCTGCCTTGGTTTCTTCATTAACCAGTTGACTGTTCAGTGACATGTTTAATCTCCAGCAATTTGTGCTTTTGTTTTCAGTTTTGTTTTGTTTGTTTTTTTTATGATTAATTTCTAGTTTCATACCATGTGGTCTGAAAAGGTGCTTAATATGATTTCAGTCTTCCCAAATGTATTGAGACTTGTTTTGTGGCCTATCATGTGATCTCTCCTGGAGAGTGTTCCATGTGTACCTGAAAAGAATGTATATTCTGGTATTGGATGAAATGGGATGTATGTATCTAGTTAAGTCCATTTTGTTTAATGTGTCATTTAAGGCTGATATTTCCTTATTGATTTTTCTTTCTGGATGATCTATCCATTGATTTAAGTGAGATAGTATATCCCTCTACCATTATTGTGTTGCTTTTGATCTCTCCCTTTAGGTCTATTAATATGTGCTTTATATATTTAAATGCTTTTATGTTGGGAACATAAATACTTACAAGTGTTATATCTTCTTCCTGGATTGACAGTTTTATCATTATATAATGCCTATCTTTGTATTTTACCACAGACTTTGTTTTAAAGTCAATTTTTTCTGATATAAGTATAGCTATCCCCAGCTTCCTTTACGTTTACATTTGCATGAAACATCTCTTGCTTTCTTTTTTGTGGTTTGATGCATTTCTTTAGTATTATGTTTAGATTCTATTCTCATTATTTTTTGTGTACCTACTATAGGTTTTGGCTTATAGTTACCATGAGGCTTATATATATAAGCATGTGTGTGTGTATGTATGTAGGTATATGTGTGTGTATGCAAATCTATTTTAAGGTGACAGCAAGTTAAGTTTAAATCCATTTTAAAACTCTACATTTTTACTCCTCTTCTTTCCAAACATTTTATGTTTTTAATATCACATTTTACATCTTTTTTATTTTGTATTTTTACCTAATTGTTGTTATATTTTTACTACTTCTGTCTTTTAACCTTCATGCTAGTTTCATATATGTGATTAATCCACCACCATTACTGTATGTTTACTTTTACCAGGGAGATTTTCACTTTTAAATATTTTCTTGTTACTAATTAGTGACCTTTCTTTTCAGCTTAAAGAAGTATCTTTAATATTTTTTATAAAACCAGTTTATTGGTGGTGAACATTAACTTGTTCCACTTGCCAAGAGAACTTGTTATCTCTTCAATTCTGAATGGTAACCCAGGTATTCTTGGTTTGAAGATTTTTTTCTTCTGGCGCTGTGATTATATCATTCCACTAACTTCTGGTCTGCAAAGTTTCTGTTGAAAAATCTGCTTATTTTCTTATGGGGGTTCCCTTGTATGTAACAAGTTTAGTTTTGTTTTTTTTCTTGCGTTGCTTTTAAGATTCTCTGTATATCTTTAACTTTTGCATTTTAATTATAATGTATCTTGGTGTGGATCTCTTTGGGTTCATCTTGTTTGGGACTCTCCTTAATTCCTGGACTCAGATATCTGTTTCCTTCCCCAGGTTAGGGAAGTTTTCAGCCATTATTTCTTCAAGTAAGTTCTCTGTCCCTTTCTCTTCTCTTCCTTTTCTGAGATCTTGATAAGGTGGGATGCTGTTCTACTTGATGTTGTCCCATATATTCTTCGTGCTGTCTTCACGATTTTACTTTTTTTTTTTTTTTCTTTTTTTGCTGTTCTCTTTGGGTGAATTCCAATGCCCTGTCTTCTAGGTCACTGGTCCTTTTTCTCTGTGTCATCTCGTCTGCTGTTGAACCCCTCTAGTATATTTTTCAATTCTGTTATTGTATTATTGAGCTCTGTGACTTCTTTTTCATATTTTCTTATCTATCTCTTAGTCAGAGTTCTCTCTGTGTTCATCCATTCTTCTCCTGATATTGGTGAGCATCTTTATGAACATTATTTTTAACTCTTTATTATGTGAATTACTTCCCGATGTTTGACTAACGTTTTTTCCCAGAGTTTTACCTTGTTCTCTTGTTTGGAACACATTCCTCTGTTTCTTCATTTGGTTGACTCTCTGTGTTTGTTTCTATATATTAGATGAAGGAACTATCTCTCCTGTCTGAGGGGGTGGTCACAGGAAGACTGGGAGTGTGTTTCAGTCTGTTGTCTGTGCAGTGCCCTGGGGGTGATAACCAGCCAAGAACTATCTCTCCACTTATTTCAGTGCTGTGGGGCCCAGAAACACAAGCCAACAGAACTAGGCTTCAAGGGGTGTCCCTTATGGGATGTGCATATATGCAGGCTTTGGCAGGACCACAGAAGAACAATGGTCTGAATTATGTGTACCCATTGGGTTTAGTGGAATGGTATTCCAGGGAAGTACTGTTGTGTGGCCAGCTTGCTTGCTGTGTTTAGTGAGCAGGACCACAGTGGGGAGCACTAGGGTAGGGAAAGCATTGCCAGTAAGGTGGAGGGAGAGTGCAAAAATGGTGCCTGCCAGCACTGGCTATATCCAGGTAGAAAGAGTGCTAAATGGCTGAATGGTACCCACCAGCACCTTCACCCTGGAGAAAGTTCAGGTTCCTATCCCTCTGGTATATGCCTTCTTTTCCCCCTCTTCTTTTTTTTCTTTTTCTTTTCTTTTTTTTTTCTTTCTTTCTTATTTTTTTTTTTAGAGATAGAGAGAGAGATTGAGAGTCTTGAACCTGAAGCAGCCTCTATGGTCTCCATGCCAGCAATAAGCCTGACACAGGGCTCAATCTCATGATCCCAAGATCATGACTCTTGATTTCAAGAGTCAGATGCTTAATCAGCTGAGTCACCCAATTGCCCCTTTCTGGCAGATGTTTTTAAGACTAACTATAAATCTCCTTTACATATAGTCTAAGTGCTCAACTTGCTTCTTTGGCATAGGGTTCCAGGGTGAATGAATCCATTCGAAAGCTTGTTAATTATGGAGTCTCCTGGAAGTAAGGAGACCCTGCAGGTCTCCTGGAAGTAAGCCCTGTTGGTTTTCAGAGCCAGATGGTTCTGGGGCTTTTCTCTCCATTGCAGAGCCCAAATATTGGGATGCCTGATATGCTGCTCTAACTCTTACTCTTCAGGGATGTGCTCCTTATTTGTGAGATCATTCTACTTGTGTGACACTGTACTGGGCACGAGGTTTTTGGTGGAACTGGGTCTCTGTGTAATTGTCATATAACACTGTTGTAAATTGAAGGTGTACAATGTGATGATTTGATACAAATATAGGTTATGAAATGATTACCACAAAAAAACTGTCTCTTTTATAGTTTATTATAATTATGATCCAACCAAGATTAACATACTGCATGTGGCTGATCTCATCTTAAATACCTCTTAGGCTATTACTTTTCCCTCTCTTTTTATCCCACTCATGTTAAAAGAGCTAGGACCCACATCCTGGAAATTCCCCATAACTTTGGATTTGTCTAACACTATTCTTGTAGAATCATTTATTTTGTTCCTTTTGTTCTTATTTCTGTTCCTGTAATTTGCTAATTAAGGGTAGAGGCCTGATTAAATTGAAGACTTTTGTGACTTTTCTGTTCATTTTCCATACTGTTTTCAACTGGCAGGAATACTTTATAGGCAGGACTGGTTACTTCCTATTGCCATGCATTAGAAGGCACATGATGCCTTGTCCCAATTTTACTGATGCTATAATTGATAGATGGGTTCAGATAGTGTCAGCCTAATTCATCCATTATAAAAGTGAAAATCGGGGTTTTAGAGATAGGCTTTCTTTATTTACACCACAATAATTGACTGCTGCTCTAATGGTCCATGATTGCCACAGCCATTCATCTAGCCTTCCTCTTAAAAAGCATTTGCACTTTACAAATAAATTAACATAAAAACGAAAGAGTAGAAGAATGTTTGTGTCCTGTTATCTCCCTTTCTTATTATAATCTCCACCCTTGCTAACCTCCTTGTTCTCATTTAAAAAGATATTTTGATATAATTTTTGGATTCTATCTTCTCTAACCTATTGGGGAAAAAAGAGTGCTTTGAAAACAGTATCCATTTTTTAGGAAAAACATTTGTCTAATCATAATAGAGGTTATAAGGAAGAGAGGTACTCTTTTATTCTGTCATCATTCTTCCTTATAATTAATGTTTATGTTTCTCTTTTCCCAGTTAGACTCTAAGCTCCTTAAGACAAGAGATTCAGTCTCTCACTATCACCACCTTGCAGGGAGCCTGCCTGATACATAGCATATCTTCCAGGCACAGTATTTTATTTCATTTTTTTCAGTGATCCAAAATTCATTATTTATGCACCACACCCAGTGCTCCATTCAATCGGTGCTCTCGTTAATACCCACCACTGGGTTCACCCAACCCCCCACCCCTCCTCTCACAAACCCTCAGTTTGTTTCTCAGAGTCCACAGTCTCTCATGGTTTGTCTCACCCTTCAATTTCACCCAGGCATAGTATTTTGAATTAATGATTAGGAAAGTGATGGATTTCTTGTAATAGAGTTAAGAAGAGTTTGGTCCTCAGTTCATTTCTCATTGAGAATAAATCATCTCAAAATCAAAAGGAACTTAGAGGTCATCTGGTTCATATATAAGGCTTTTTTTTTTTTTTTTCAAGATTTGTTTATTTGAGAGAGAGAGTGGTGGGGCGGGGCAGAAGGAGAGAATCTCCCAGCAGACTCCCCACTAAGCATGGAGCCCCATGCACAGCTTGATCTCACTACCTGTGAGATCATGACCTGAACCAAAACCAAGAGTTGGACATTCAACTGACTGAGCCACCCAGGTGCCCCATACACAAAGCTTTCCAAGGCAAACACACACTGGCCCTTTTTTTGTCTGTTTGAGCAACACCAATGAAGGATGGCACACTTTCTCTCAGTTGTAGCACATTTCATGTAACAAAAGTACTAATTGTTGGAGATGACTTCCTTATGTTAAGCTGGTATTTGTCACCCAAATCCCATCCTTCCTTTAAGATCTTCACTGGAGTAAGGCTGATCATTCTTTCAGCTGGTAAGCAATATCCGTAGTTTGCCTAATAGACGTTTCACCCTAGTTAGCCAATGCTAGATGTTTATTTAAGAAAAAAAATAAGGGGCGCCTAGGTGGCTCAGTTGGTTAAGCATCTGCTGTTAGCTCAGGTTGTGATCCCAGGGTCATGGGATCAAGCCCCAGGTTTGGCACTCTGCTCAGCGAGGAGCCTGCTTCTACCTCTGCCTGCCTGTCCCCCCTGCTTGTGCTCGCTCACTCTTGCTATCAAATAAATAAATAAATAAATAAAATCTTTAAAAAAAAAGAAAAAATAAAACATTAAAGTCATTTTCCCTATAATATCAAATTAAAACCACTCAGATGGTGACTGTATTTTTTTTCCATGTTAATATTCCTTTAACTCTTACCCTTAAGATGTATTATTTTGTTCATTTTTGTTGACTTTTCTACAAAGTAGTATCTGGTTATTTTTAAAATCTATTTCCTTAAAAGTCAGCTTAAAAAAAATCACACCAGGGAACTATTATACTTCCCAGCTTCAAAACCAGTCTTCAGTATATAACTTAAAATCAAGAAAGCATCTGGAGCTTTTGGATGATTTTGTGATATCTCTCCTTTTGTGCTTTTATTTATGGTTAGAAATATTAAGCTTTCATCAGCAAATCTGAAGAAAGCTTGAAATCACGAAGAACTGAAACAGGAATAACCTGTGACGTTTCCTACCTTGAGAGCCAAACAGTGCTTCCTCCTGGCAGAATCCATCTATGCAGATCTGGGAAACTCTTGGTGCCTGTGGAGCTCTCCCCATGGACTGAGCATGATAAGGTTCAGCTTCTTGCATGTTCATTTCATTCAAATAAGCAGAGAACAAGTTCCCTTTCGACAAAGGGCCTTTACCTCTTCCTAAGCTAGCTTTGACAATGGCTCAGCCTTTCATTAAGATGTACTTGGTGGTAGCTCAAAATAAAACCCAGAAATAAAACTTTTTCTATCATAGCTATATTTTCAAGAAAAATATGAGATCCCAAAAATATAAAATCATTATTGGTTTGCAGCTCCATTTTATAAAGAGCTGTTGTTACTTTTTTTTTTTTTGGAATGATCTATATTTTGTGGCCTAGTTTTTGTGTAGGGGTCATCTCCGTGATTCCAAAGAATTTCTATAAGCAGCAGTTGATTAGAATGCTGAGCTTATATTTTGGAAATATGCCTAGGAGTCCTGTGGGAGGAGGTTTGCTTTAAACCAATAAAGATCACATGATGTTCCATGCTCTGTTACTAAATAATTCCCTATGCCTAGATGTATCCATGGAAACCTGCAACACTCCTATAACTGTAAAAGTCTCCAAACTGGTCCCTCACAGGTTTCTCCATTTCCAGTCTGTCACTCATACTGCTGTCAAAGTGATTTTCTGTAAGACAAATAAAGCAAATCATTCCTGATTTTATACCTGGTAAATCCCAAACTTTGCTGTACATGTCATTCAAAGCTCTTCTGTGTGGCCCATTCTAATTTTCCAACCTCATGTCCTATCAGTCTGGTCCATATGCCATGCACAGTTTCCTTTGTACATCTTCCTTTCTTTTCCATGCTCTTTTCTCATGCTTTATGATGTTTTTTCCATTTTCACTTTTTCCTCCTGGTAACCTCTCCGCTGGTCTTTGAAAAACTAATTCAAATGCCTTGGGTGAGGTCTTTGCTGGCACCACAAACGGAGTAGTTACACTTTTTTTCTGTGTCCCTGTAGTACAGAGACCAGGCACATAGAAGATGTTAAATAAATGTTAAGACATCTTCAGTTCCTACCTTTTTAGAGTTTCCTTCCTTTCATTTTACAAGTATGACTGTGTCTTTCCCTAAAGATATAAAATCTTTTGACACTTCCTTTTTTCCCTAAAGTGCGTCATTTCTTTTCCCATTATCACCTAATTTCTTAAAAGAAAAAAAAAAAGTCTGTATTGTCTCTCTGAAAACTTAAGAGGTGTTAGATGGGAAAAGTAATGTTGTAAAATCAAATAAATCTAGAAAATACTGAATTAAGCAGTGCCAAGCAGATTTCTTAGTTGAGTGATTGCTCAGTCTTTAATATGCTAATGCCACCAAGGCAGGGTGGCAGGGTGGTGTCCTAACTCAAGTGGCTAGAGGGAGACTCTCAAGAAACTGGTCTTTCCCTGGTGTACATCTGTTTCATTCCCTTTTATCACTGCTTCAACAATCCTGTGAATTCTGGCTTATGCCTACATCACATACGTTAAACCATACTCAGAAAAGTTACCTTAACTCATTGAACCCTTAAGTCCGTGGGTTTCAATTTTGAATACACTTTGAAATCTCCTAGGGAGCTTTAAAATGATTGCTGCTTAGGGTCTACAACCAAAGATTCTGATTTTAATTCATTATGGATACAGCCTGGACACAGGGATTTTCAGTGCAGGCAAGGTTGAGAACTGTTGCCCATTGCCTCATGCTGTTAGTTCATGCCTTTATTCACCTAAGTATGAAGTTGTGAGGATTAAAAAGTAAGTGAGGCATGGTCTTCTCCCTGATGAATCTTTAGGGTATAATAACAATTACATGTATATACATATATATGTATATGTGTGCGTTTACACACATGCACATACATACATACATACACATACACACATATACACACACACATGACATAGGTGCAAAGTGTAGCAGTGTTTACATTGAAACTCTCATAGGGAAAGGGAGCACAGATAAAATTTTAGTCAGTTTTACCTAGGGAATTGGGATGAGCAAGAAAATTTTGATGGAGAAATTCCGTTATGAGGTAGGCATTTGTCTGGTAGGCTACAGTGCTGTGTGGAAAAGGTCATTTTAGTTTGGGAGAGTCAACATGACAAAGGCCTGGTGTATAGCTGTATGGTTATTAGGGTAATTGCGGCAATATATCAGAGCTGCTGATAACATGAAGGGAGGCATGAAAGATAACATTGGAGATGTAGATGGGGCCTTCATCCTGGAGAGTTTTTTTTTTTTTTTTTTTTTTCATCCTGGAGAGTTTTATATGAGCCCAATAAAATGATGGACTTTCTTGTGAAAGAAATGAGGAATTGTTGCAGTGTTTGAATCAGACAGTGGTGTGATCCAGTTTGCATCTTTGATTTGTCACACCAGTTTCTTTCTAATTTATACCTCCCAGGAGTAGGCTCTTGTCTTAATTGTCTCTGTGCCCATATCACCCTTCATAGGCTTTAAATCCCTGTGCTTATTTGGATGACCAATATATATCTTCCTCCGAAAATATTACCTGTGTGCTCTATGAGAGAGGGACTTTGGAATTATTCATCGCTATACATCCCTTGGGATATATTGGATAGAGAAGCAGTATCTCAGCCACAGACAGACAGACACTACCTGTTAAAGTATAGTACTGTGCCAGTGGTGTAAATCACATAGTTTGGAATCAGATCTTTATTTTTTATTTTGCCTCTCCATGCTATCACCTCCTGTCCCTAGAAAACAGAAAGCAAATATTTACAAGTTGTTTTAAATTTTGTTCTGGATACTGTCAGACTAGCTAACCAAGTGTGTTTTTAGTGAGTACCTGCTTATTCTATTCCAAAGCATGAAGGTCTGTGCTATCAGGAATTTTTAAAAATTCAAGACATGTCTTCTAACCTCAGAGCTATGTCTCCTAACCTCACAGCTTATCTAATTGGGAGAAAAGAGGTACCAGTCATAAATGACAGCTTAAGAACCCAGAGAATGAAATGTGCTAAGTATCTTAAGATTTTCGAGAAGAAAAGACTCTCTTAGGGCTTGCTGGGCAGCAATAATTGTGGCAAATTTTCTACTGTCACCACATTTAGACGCTAATTCAGAAGCTGATCCCAATTGGACACTGTTCATTACACACTAATTACTATTTGCCCTACAGTGGTTGTTATGTGTGACAGCAAGTATAAACGCAAACCTAGATGCTTACCATTGCCCTTCCAATGGGAAGAAAAAGGACTGATTATACAAGTTGCCATATTGGGGCACCTGGATGGCTTAGTGGGTTAAGCATCTGCCTTTGGCTGGGATCATGATCTCAGAGTCTTGGGATCAAGCCCTGCATCTCTGCTTAGCAGAGAGCTTGCTTCCCCCTCCTCTCTCTCTTCCTACTTGTGATCTTTCTCTCTCTCTCTGTCAAATAAAAAAATAAAATCTTAGCCCCGCATCAGGCTCTCTGCTCAGCGGGGAGCCTGCTTCCTCCTCTCTTTCTGCCTGCCTCTCTGCCTACTTGTGATCTCTGTCTGTCAAATAAATAAATAAAATCTTAAAAAAAAAAAAATCTTAAAAATAAAAAAGAAACTGCCAAATCAAGTTCTTTCCTGTTCTCTCAGATAATATTAGAGGTGAACATTTCCAAGATGCATATCCATGCTTGGCAGAACTTTCACTCTGGATACATGTCAAAGATAGGTAGACAAGTGTATGCTTCAGCTAGAAAACACTGCAATGCTTGACTTTTGTATGTATGGATGTATGGGGAAATGCCTCAAAGGAAATGCATTCTAAGAGATAAGATTTTTTAAATAAATTTCTTCTCTGCATGCACATGTATTTCCATGTACAGTTGGTCATTTTGAGAGTTGTTTGATAAACATTAAGTGCTTGCAGTGTATAAAATCCTGTTCCATGACCTGAGGTGACAGAGGTAATTAAGATAAGATCTTTGTCCTCAAAGAGTTCAGAATTCAGAGGGACAAGTAGGTAGATTATTAAAGAATTGATGCATGTTATAAGAGAAAAAAACGTGTAATTGGTAAGAGTCCCAATATATAAAATCAGGCATGCATTAAGTATCATATTTCTTTAATTTCTGACTCCAAGCCCTCAATTTTATTTAGGAGAATAGACTTCTTAGCCCATCTAGGAGAATTGTTATTCTCCTTCACCCCAATATCATCCAAAAGTTTTAAGGACTTTCATAGGACTAGCTTTCACAGAACTAGCCAACTGAGCTGTTGGGTGATTGGTAAACATTGTACATTGCTTTACGTGAAAACATGAATGCACTGCTTGAACCTCCATGGTCTTTTCAGGTCTTATACCTTCCTGCTCCCCCGGCACAGGTGGGGCATGGAAAGCTGGGGATCCTACTTTCCACGATCTGGCTTATCTACAAGCACCTAACAAATATTTTTGTAGGTTTGCCCTTTCTTCAGACCTGCAGATACCTATTTCCTTTTTAAACACCTGTAGTCTCCCCCTACCCATTTCCCAGAACCTCAGACACCCCCATTTTCTTCTCTACCTTCTACTCATAACACACAACATCTCCACTCCTCCGAAGTCAGGATACCTAGAACAGTTATTTCAAGGGGTATCAGAGCCAATAACTTCAGGGTGACTCTGCTGTCAGCCACATCAGATTCCAAAGGTGAAAGCGTGGCTACCTGTTTGGGATTAGAGAGAAAGAAGTCATAGTGCAAAGAGGATATTCTAATTATCCTGGAACCATCCGAGAAATAGCAAGAGTATAGAAGAAGGAGTAACTGTTTCTGAAAACGAAGTGTTTAGGGAGGGCTACAAAAAGAAAGTGACATTTGGGTGGAGTTTGAAGGATTACTAGGAGTTGCTAGAGGGTTATTCTAGGCAAGGGAAACAGTGTGGATTGAAGGATAGAATTCCCACCTTTGTATTCTGTATTCTGTTGTTGGGCAAATGGTAGGCCCTTAATAAATGTGAGTTGGATAGAGAGGTGGAACGGTGAGGCATGTTCAGGGAATGGCAAGAGGTTTGGTGAGCCTGGAACAGTGTGCGGGGGAAATGAAATTGAGATTAGGGGTTCCAAAGGCAACACAGCTCTGGAGGTCATCCTTAAGTATTTGGACTTTATTTTGTAGGCAGCGGGGGACACATGGAGTTGTCAAATAGGAGAGTGACATTTTCAGAATGGAAGGTGTACTGAAGAAGGGAGTAACTGAAAGCCAAATTGAGTTACAAAATGATTGCCATGGCTCAGGTGAACTGTAAAAAGGGTATGAAAGGGGGCTCCAGAGGAAACAAATCCAATTTCTTTCCATAAAGGTAATTGATTTTCCTACTTTAGAACAGGGCTAAATAGCAACGATTGGGTAACATAATGGGCTAGGTTTACGTGGAATCCCTTAGACTCCCAGGAATGAAAGTCGAGTCCTAAGGGTATTTTGCCAAACACTGCAGGTGCGACTCTGGCCCTGGAATGAACATGCCCCTTCAGTGAAGTTCGAGATTGAGAGCCAGTCAGCTCTTAGATGCCCTGTGGGTATTTAAATGGCAGGATTACATTTCTAAAGATCAGGAAAAGACGTGTTAAAACCTCTGTCTAGAGTAAATATATTATTTTGTTTGGAAGTTAAGCTTTATGAGAAAAATAAAAGAGAGAAAAACATCTATATAACAGGTCATGCATGCTATGAAGCTTAACTTACTGTTGTGATGGTACATAAATAATAAATAAATAGTAAACGTAATAAAAAGTTACCCGCTTTTTTTGTATTTTTTTCAGACTTCATGGTTTATACATTGTTAAATATTAAAGAACTTGTACAGGCTGTGTGAGGTGATGTAGGTGGTGTGTTTATTTAAATAGTGTCTCAGGGAGCATGGTACTATGAAACACAGACATCAGAGGATAATGATAGCATAAGAGAAGTTTGAGGTACCTTTTAATTAGAGGTTTTCCAATAAAATACCTACAAGTTAGAGAAATGAGCATAATCCGTGACAGAAAGCCTCAGCTTTTCTCAAAGTCAGATCCTATATGCCAAAGGAAACAAATGGATATTTTTCTTACCCTGTAACTCAACTTCCTTCTGCTACATTCTAATCACAATAGCTGAAAGGGTTTTTCTTCTCAAATTGGACAGACAAAAACCTATCACCAGAATTTGTGCTTCTAGCAGTATGGCAAAATAACAGTGACTTGAACTAGAGCAGGGAGCAGTGAACAATAAGATATAGGGAGGTCAAAGTTACCCTGAGGAAAATGATTCACATTTCTTTACAAAAAGGTAATTTATTTTTCTGATTTTACTGCTAAACCTTGGAGCCCCATCAAGGTAGAAAGCCAAATGTGCGATTCCTCTATTAACCTGGGAGTAATTGATTTTGAGTCTTTGCGTGTGTGTGTGTGTGTGTGTGTGTGTGTGTGTGTGTGTATTCGTGTGTGTGGTGGGAGAGGGTTTAGTTAAGATGCTAATAAACTTTACATTTCAAGTTATAGATGCATGGCAAAATTAATAAGTAACTATTAAAATATTAAAAGTGGGGTGCCTGGGTGTCTCAGTAGGTTGAGCCTCTGGCTTCGGCTCAGGTCATGATCCCAGGGTTCTGGGATCGAGCCCCGCATCGGGCTCTCTGCTCAGCAGGGAGCCTGCTTCTCCCTCTCTCTTTCTCTGCTTACCTCTCTGCCTACTTGTGATCTCTGTCTGTCAAATAAATAAATAAAATATTTTTAAAAAATATTAAAAGTAACTATTAAAATAGATTAAGAAAAATTCCAATCAATGAAAAGATCAAAAGATAAAAGGCAAAAAAAAGAGTATGACAGAAAATGAAATAATATAGAAAAACAAATTTAAATATAATGATCACATAAATATAAGTAGATCAAATTTGCCAGTTAAAAAAGGAAATTAGGGGCGCCTGGGTGGCTCAGTCATTAAGCGTCTGCCTTCAGTTCAGGTCACGATCCCAGGATCCTGGAATCAAGCCCCACATAGGCTCCCTGCCCAGCAGGAAGCCCGCTTCTCCCTCTCCCACTCCCCCTGCATGTGTTCCCTTTCTCGCTGTGTCTCTCTCTGGCAAATAAATAAATAAAATCTTTAAGAAAAAATAAAATAAAAGAGGAAATTAAGGATTTGAATAGTAAAAATCTACCCAAAATGCTATTTGATAAGAGATACACCTAAAACAGAAGGACAGAAACTCCGAAAGTAAACAAATGGGAAAAAATGTAGTATCAAATGCTAAATTAAAGAAAGTCGGGTTAGTTTACAAATATCAGACACAGCTGACTTTGGAATAAAGTGAACTATTAAAGATCATTACATAATGATAAAATGCTTGTTTCATGAAAAAATATTCTAAACTTGTGTGCATTAATAAAATATTCTTAACACATTAGAAGTAAAAGAGTGTACAGAAAGAAATTAATAAATCTACCATAATAATGAGAAGATTATAAGATATTCTTCCTTATTATGCCAAGGGGTTAAAAAATTACTATTTCTGGTAGTATGGTAGACCACTTCCAAGTAAAATGCAAATACGAGCATAAAAATATTGAGTACTTAGGAGTTACTCAAACAACATATATGCAAAATATTTACAGAAAAAAATGTATTACATTTTAATGAAGTTTATTAAACAAGACTTAAATGTAGTACATGCCATAACCATGGATATGAAGATCTAATAAATACATCATTCCTTCAAAATTAATCTGTATAGATTGATTGAAATTCCTATAAAAATCCCAACTTTTAAGGATTATTTGGTATTTTTTAGGATTATTTGATAAGCTAGATAACCTGATTCAAAATGTATATGAAAAAAGTAAAGGCTAAAGGAAAAGCCAAGATATTCCTGAAAAGAAGAGCTAGGGGGGTACTAGGCCTCCCAGAAGACACAGCGTGGTTTTAGATTCAGACAAGCATACGGACTAATGAAACAACAGATGACCCCGATACAGAAGTTGAGGGTACCAGTTCTAGACCTGAGCTACTAACTCTTCCATGCCTCAGTTTTCTTACTATTGAAAAAGGAATGAAAACACTATCTACCTCATAAGGTTAATCTGGGGATTTAATGAGTTAATTATTTATAAAACATTAAAAGACTGCTTGGCACATGGTATACACATTTGTTAACTATATGTAAACTTAACATAGGATAGAAATGGCACTGAGAACGTTGAAGAAAGGAAGACCAGTTAATAAACAGGGCGGTTTTATATTATATGAAAAAATTAATTTGATCCCTACTCCCATCAGACATAATAATTAATAAAAGGTTGGTCAAACACATAAATGAGAAAGGCAAAGTTTTAAGCATTTTATAAGAAACTATAAGAAAATATTATTATGACTCCATCATTAGCAAGTATTTCTTACTTACACCAGTTAGAATGGCAAGTATTTCTTCAGATGTAAACCCATAAATGAAAAGATTGTTGAACCCAATTACATTAAAGACATTCTTTTTATCATAATATACCACAAGGAAAAAGAAAAGCCAAGTCTCAAAATACAAATATTTGCAACATATTAGTCAACAAAAGATTTTATCAAGAATATATAAATAACTCTTACAAGTCAATAAAAACAAAAATCAGTAAGAAAGAAAAATGATCAAGAGACATCACCAAACATTTCAAAAAGGAAAGAAACAAACAAACAAAAATGAACATATGGTTAGATACCAAACCTTACATATAATAAAGGAATCTAAATTAAACTAAATTCCATATTGTACCCAGTTGAACATAAAATTAGGAAGCCTGACATTGTTAAATGCTATTGAGGTTATCTCTTATACACTACAGGTGGGTACAATTTTGGAGAATAAATTGACATTATCTTATAAAGGTGAACATTATGACTTGACATTTCCACTTCTAGTTATATACACTAGAGAATTTTTTTTTACACTAGAAAAACCCTTGTAAACATTCCTTGACCATGGCAACTCTGTTCCTAAAAAAAAAAAACAGAAAACAAAAAACAAAAAAAAACTTGGAAAAACAAAATATACATCAATAAGAGAATGCAAATATAACTTATGGTATATTCACAAAAATGGAATAATGTACAGCAATACAAATAAATGAACATGGATGAGTATTAGAAACAATATTCAATTGGAAAATCAAGTCAATGAAAACTATATATAGTAAAATAATATTTGTATGAAGCTCAAAATCAATATTTGTATAAAGCAGTATGGTTTGGGGTAGATCGATATGTGAATACTAAAACCACACAGTGGAGAAATTTGTATTATGGTATTTAGGAAAGTTGTTACAGCATAAGGGATAAAGAAACACACGACTGACGGCAGCCAGCATTAAAAACCCTATCACATTTTTGTTCCTAAGCTGATGTTTATTTTATTACTGTATTTCAAAACTTCCCTTTACATTGCATAATGTAAATCTCTCATATTAAGCATAATATAGTAAAAAAGATTAAGTTATATTATAATCTGAAGGAATGTTGAGGCAGAAAGTGTTTCTTTTAGACTTTACCATTTAAAACAAAGCTGGACCTGTAAGCATTTCTCCCTTCATGGCACTGGGGTTGCCTGAAAGTGGACTTGAGTTTTTGCTTTGAAGAGATGACAGACAGAAATGAAATGCAGCTCTTCCAAACAAAGCAGTTGTTCATAGTGACATATCTTCTGCATCTGTGATAGCAGATGCTTTTAAAAGCAGCAGAAAGAGGGAGCAGTGGTGGGTGGAATTAGAAGCAAATGCTTATTCATATGCTGCCATGTGAAGCAGATCTGCTCTGCTTCTTCCAGATACACTTAAGAACAATCTAATCTTAGCTGGAACTGAAATATCGGAACTGTTGAATTGTCATTGATAGAAGCTGCCACCATGGCTATTTTCTGAGTGTTTCCGTGCTGGAAGGAAGCATAGAAGCACGCAGTCATCAGGCCAGAATAGACCTTTCAAGGAAGCTTGGAGTTCCTATCCCTTTCACTGGTCAAACGTAAGCAAAACTATGAAACTGGCGCTCTTTACCCTTGACCAACGATGATATTAGGCAGGAGGAATGAAATAGAATCAGGATATCACCTCGTCCTTAGATGAGCTGTTTACAACAAAGGTACACACGTGCCTATCTTGACCCACAGGGATTTCTAGGAAGAGATGCACTATCATAACCACAAATCAAAATGACTCTCCCATCTTATAAACCCCGTGTCCAATCTGAATTCCTCTGTCTGCATTCAAGACTCTCTCCTTGACCTTACAGAGAACAGCCAGTCTCACAATTTATGAAACAGTATTCCTACAGTTGAAAGATTAAAAAATCGCCCCTCAGTTTTTTACCACCATGATTCACTGATATAGATATACAGATATATCAGTTCAGATCGGTCCACCATTAATTGCTACCCTGTAATTATAGTTCCTTAATTCTATTTATTTTTATTTTAGATAATACTAATTCCATCTTTTTTTTTGTCTCTGTCCGCTCCAAGCTTAGTATAATTTTTATCCTTGCAATCCAAGTCCCTTATAAACTTAATGAGTCTTCCTAAAATATAATCCTCATCACACTGTCTTTTAAATCAAGAATGTACATTAGTTTTCAAGTGTTGGGCCAATCAAGTTTAGCTTCTCAGACTGGAAGTTAAAGCCCTGACTGATCTCACCTAACTTTAGCTTGCCAGCCTTTTCTCTCTTGTCAGACAGACCTGAGTTTGAGTCATGATCCTACCACTTTCTAAGTGGGCACCAGTTAATTCAACTCGAAACTCCAGTTTCTTTATTTGTGAACATAAAAACTAAATGTTGATTTTCTTAAAAGCTGTCTCCACTTGAAAAATGGCTAAATTACTTTTTAAAAATAGTTAATATACAGAATTTCCTGTAATTATAGGTTTTGTATGAGAGACACTATAAAATTAGAATAGTAAGTTCTATCATGTTTTAAAGAATAAATTGAATTTGAGAAATAGCTTAGCAAAGTTGTCCATAGTAGGTTGTCTGTAAACTTTAAAAATTATCCTTCCTCCTCCTTCGTTTAGAGAAAAAAAAATTGGCTTAATGCTAGAAGAATATAATCATGATAAGAATGACTCATAGAGGAAATAAATATAGTACATGATGATGAGATTTTTCCTTTACTAAGAAAGGCCTGTCTGGATGAGGAGAAAGCAAGGGAGAAAAACAGACTCTGTCAGACTTCCAGAGATGGACTGTCCTTCAAGTTCTTACCACAGTTTACGCCAGGGGTCTAAGAAGTGGTGGGTTTCTTATTGGGAAAAAATAAGAAACAAAAAACAAACAAACAAAAAAACCCCAAACCCTAAATATTTCATAATTGTTGTTTGCTGCAACTTCTGTTTATTAAATACTTGTGAAAGGAAATAAAATGATGAGTTCTACCATAAGGAAGGAAGGAAGCAGCTGTTTAGCCACAAATACTGGAGTCATTGCGCGTGAAGACGGACTGTCTTTGAATGCTTCTCTACAACAGCAGACTTCATTAACTGACTTTAACACTTTGAAAAATACCCTTTCTTCTGCTGGAACTTTATGAATTTGAGATCAGTAGGTGCTGAATATTCCTTACCCAGGAGCCACCTGATGGTAAAAGGAATCTTTTTACACTTTGCAATATTTTAAAGGTGGCAAATAACAACTAAATCCAAAAGACCCATGCGACCTCTTAGCACGTAAATCCTAAAGTGCATTCCAGATCTGTGAATGATTAGTCTTACGCGGAGTAAAAATGAAATTACAACACAAGTACTATATTCACTCCAAAGGACCTATAAAGTCCAAATAGTTTGCTATTTCTTTCCACATTTCAGTGTTTCAACAGGGATCCTTTCAATCTTTTCAAAATCCGGGGGGACAGAGCTGAGCAAGAGCACAGCGGCCGTGCACTGCTTTTTACTCGCAGCTAGAAGGTGTGTCAGATTCTTCTAGGCTGACCTCTTGAATGGGCTGCTCACCGAGACCCAAATCACACAGGGCCTGTGAACTGCTTTAGTGTGGTCTTGTTTAAATGTTTCCACCCAAGGATCAAAGACAGAGCGGGTGAACGTACATCTTGGGGGTCTGTGGATATAGTGGGAGGAGGAGATTGTAAGCACAAGTTAAAGAGTCAGCAGCTCATTTGGAGACAGGTTTTGTCCTAAAAATCCATGCAAATTTCATACACCAGACTGAATATTCCCATTCTCTACCCTTCACGTACATTTATGATCCAGGAAAATGTCTGTGGTTTCCTGAAATCCCTGGGATATTATTGCAAATCCCTGAACCACTGCGGAAGGAAGGAAATAAGCAACAAATTGGATCCTGTGTGTAGCCCAGTTCCTCCCCCTGAGTTCCGGAAGTCTGCCAGTAAGACATCTTTTCCTTCTACTTGTAAGACCTCAAACTTCAAATGCATAAACTTTGCTCCTCATCTTTCCCCTCCTCTTCTCAACTCATTCGCAGGGTGAGTGGCACCTTCCAGGCACTCAGCTGCTCAAGCCAGAAACTTGGGAGTCATCCCAGACATCTCGTTCTGCATCAGCCCCCACATTCCATCAGCCCCCAAATCCTGTCAGTTGTGCCTCCATCTGTTCTCCTTTTGGACGGGCGTTACTTTCATTTAGCCCTTTCTCATCCCTTTTCTGAATCATGATTGCATGGATCTATCTACCTAGTTCCTCTGCCCCTCTGCCTGCTACGTCCCTAGTTGATGACCATCCATTACTTTATGATGTAGTCCAAATTCCTTAGCATATCTGGACTTTTATGATTTTGGCCTATTTCAGTATCTTCAGCATAATGTCCATACCCTGTGGGCTCACTTATACAGCCTCCCCGTGTTTCTGCCGTATCAATGCAGCGTACATTTAGGATCTCCACGTGGCCCATTCTTCTTATGCTTTGGGGCTTTTGCACATGTATTCTATTCTTGGAATGTCCTTCCTCCCTTCTCTTCTCCACCTGGCTAATTACTACTTGTTTTTGGCTATGGTTTAATAATGGAAGTTCTGATAGTATTTTCTCCCTTTAACAAAAACCCCAGGTATGTGTGTGTGTTTGGGTTTTTTTGTTTGTTTGTTTGGTTTGTTGGTTGGTTTTTGTTTTTGTTTTTTGGTCACTTCACATAGGAAACCATAAATTTTTGGCACTATATATTACTGAGTTTTGGATGAAAGTAGAATTGAGGGGCACCTGGATGGGTCAGTTGGTTGGGCATCTGCCTTTGGCTTGGGTCATGATCCTGGGGTCCTGGGATCAAGCCCCGCGTCTTGCTCCCTGCTCAGCAGGGAGGCTGCTTCTCCCTCTTCCTCTGCCTGCCACACCCCCTGCTTGTGCTCACTCTCTCTCTCTCTCTCTCTCTAAAAAAGAAAGTGGAATTGGTTAAGGTCTTATCAGAAGACTGTATTTCTCCTTTAATATGTGATTCAAGCAGGCTGGTATCTTTTTAATGGTATAATTAATTGTCTCTATGTGAGTGTATCTCTTAAAATATAATTTAAATCTATGTAAATGTTTGACATGCACAGCATTTTCAGGGGGCAAAAATGCCATGAATGACATTGTTCACAAAGTTTCCCCTAGCTTTTGTCTCCATTTTGTTAGATTCTTTATACTGCTTTGGTACTTATAAAATACTCCAGGGATATATATATATTATATGTATATAATATATATATATGCACACACACACACATATATATGCATACATACATACATACAGCACTTACTTACATAAATGCTCTTACTTCATGAATTGTGATTTTTTTTTTTTCTAGCTCCACACTGGACTTGAATTTCATGCTTTTGTCTCTAGTCCTTAATATGGTGTCTAGCTGATAGTAGGTATTTAAGTAAAATGAACATTTTCTCAGGATGAATGAAAAGATGAATGAATTTATAGGCATCTATTTGTTAAAAGTCTTTATGGGCATACCATAGGCATATGGGCATAATACTATGATGAATATGAAAGAAAAATCACGAGTTCCTTATTTATACTGAAGGTTAGGTCTAAATGGGTAGAAAACCTACACACACACACACACACACACACACATACACCACACACACACACACACCACACACACACAAGTTGAATAATAATGCAAGGCATATATGAAAACTAACAAGAAAGATGTGGGCAACAAGTATATCAATGATAGCAAGTTACTTGAATAGATTTTAATATTGTAAGAATGCATATATATTTTATAGATACATATATATAACTAAAAATGCATGTCAATTCTTTGTAGTATTTGCAGAAATAAATTATCTAATAACAAAGTATTGAATTTAGCCAAAATTTATCAATTCATTCCTCTTGCTCATTACCTGCCTAGTACACTCATTCCAAATAGGCATGCATTGTCTCATTTTGTGCTCATGCTTGTTCCCTCTACCTAAATAGTCTTTTAGTATTAACAAGACCTTATTGAGTGACTACAATGTATTGGACTCTGAGCTGGCTGCTTACCAAGACACTATTTATTTTGATAACTTACCCTCTTTCTCTGCCTGGAAAATCCTTCAAGGCTCACCTTAATTATCTCCTCCTCCTTGAAGCATTTCTTGATCCCTAGAGGCAGAATTAATCAGTTCCACTTTTACAAGCTTTCATAATTTTATAAACATCTCTTTCCACTAAACCAGGCATGGCAAATAGAATTGCATCATTCATCTATTCAAAAGATAGGTGGATAGATAGATACATACATACATACATACATACTATGTGCCAAGCATTCATACTAAACAAAATAGATGATTCTTGCACTTGAGGAAGCAGACAGTAAACAATAAACCATAGTTAAAAAGTGAATGGTATAACATGGCAGAATGATAAGTGCTATTAATAAGAAGATTTAGGGGCACCCGGGTGGCTCAGTGAGTTAAGCTTCTGCATTTGGCTCAGGTCATGGTCTCAGGGTCCTGGGATAGAGCCCCGCATCGGGCTGTCTGCTCAGCAGGGAGTCTGCTTCCACCCCTCTCTCTGCCTGCCTCTCTGTCTACTTGTGATCTCTCTCTCTCTGCCAAATAAATAAATAAAATCTTTAAAAAAATCTTTATTAAGAAGATTTGGAGAGTTTGGGGGGAAAGGTCCTACCAAGTTTAAATGCCTCACTGTGAAAGTGCTATCTGAGAAAAAGACTTGGGCAAGGAGGGGAGCAAGCCATGTAGAACAGCTCTCCAGGCAGAGGAGACAGTCAGTGTAAAGGTTCTGAGGCAAGAAGTATGTCTTGCTCTACCTCTGAGATTCTAGTTGGTCTCGAGTATTAACAGGGACCTGGCCACAGATATTTTTTAAAGTTTTCCGAGGTAATTCCATTATTTAGCCAGAGTCAAAAAACACTATGCAGATGTAGGGTAACAGAGGTCATCTCAAGTCTCAAGAAACCTATAGAGTTTGCGGGAGAAAGACGCATGAACATAGATACTTGTTATTTAACATGGAAAGTGCCGTAAGGTTCTTACACACACAGTGATGTGGAAGGGCTGAGTCCACTGTGCCTGGCCTGAAAGTCGGAGGATAGCACAAGGCTTTCTGGAGGAGCTTAGGTGAATGGAGTCTTGATGAACAGGAAGTAACTAAGGGAAAAAATGTTTGGGGGCGGGGTGATCAGAGGAGTCCATGCACCTGAATCCTGTGGGTCAGGAGGAAGTGACTATACATAATCCAATATTATAACATGAAATGTTGCAAGGGATACAACTAAAAATGCAGAAAGGGATAAGATCCTAGGGAAGTTTCTGACAACTGTGAAGGAACTCAGGCTTTATCCTGAACGAAGTGTGACTTTAAAGGGGTTTGTGAAGTGAATAACAAGATTTGGTTAGCTCAAATGGCAAATCGATTTGCAAGGAACCCCACTTAGAGCAGGGTACCCAACTGAGAGTGAAACAGGTGTTGAGGAGAAAGCTGATGATGATCCTCATCGGGGTGGCTTTGTAGAGGTGGAGTGAGTGTGGAGAGGGGAAATCTCAGAGACATATTAATAAGGTGTTCTTGGACTGAATTGTGACCGATCAGCTGGGAGGGTGCTAGGCGCAGGGGGAAGAGCTAGCAGTGGGAAAAACCAGATACTGTTCAGGTTTCTGACTCGGGCACATGTGGAGATGATGGTTCCAGTCACTAACAAAGGGGACCCAGAAGCAAATGCACATTTCATAGGAGGTCAGGGCTTCCCAGTCTGAACATGTTGCAAGTGCCCGGAGGAGCAGGCGTGAGGTGATGACCAGCAGGCAGACAGCGGAGAGTGCCGTGAAGTTCTGTGTCTCTCGCTGTTATCCCGGCAAAGTACAGTAAGTGCTACCCTGAAGCATTTTCCAGATGAATTCATTAGTGTTATCATGTTCCTAAAGATCATTAGAGTCAACATGAAAACCTTAGGCAAAGAGATTTTAAAGTCTAATTGGTATCAGGCTCCTAAATAGTAATATTTAGAGCACATTTAGATAAAGCCTGGTCCAAAAAGGAAAAGACCAGAGAGACAAACATTGACAACAGTTTGTTAATTTGGTACTACTGTTTAAGAAGGTAAAGGGTTTTTTTGCTTTGTTCTGTTTTGTTTTCTTAAAGATTCTCTTTATTTATTTATTTATTTATTTATAAATATTTTATTTATTTATTTGACAGGGACAGATCACAAGTAGGCAGAGAGGCAGGCAGAGAGAGAGAGAGAGGGAAGCAGGCTCCCCACTGAGCAGAGTGCCTGATGCGGGACTCGGTCCCAGGACCCTGAGATCATGACCTGAGCCAAAGGCAGCGGCTTAACCCACTGAGCCACCCAGGTGCCCTCTTTATTTATTTTGAGAGAGGGGAGTGTGTGTGTGTGTGTGTGTGTGTGTGTGCGCGCACAAGTGGGAGTAGGGGCAGAGGCAGAGGCAGAGGGAGAGTCTTAAGCAGACTCCATCTTAGCACGGAGCCAAACACGGGGCTAAATCCCATGACCCTGAGTTCATGACCTGAACCCAAATCAAGAGTCACGTGCTTAACGGACTGAGCCACCCAGGCACCCCTAAGGTTGTTTTTGTTGTTGTTTACTACCTAAGGGAAACATTACCTTAAGGAAATAGTATGTAACCTGTAACATTATTTCTGAGCTACAAACACAGCAGTAAAAGTGTAGATACCTGTCTTTCCTCCTTCCTGAAGTAAAGAAGTATTTGGAATGGTACCTGCCTTTTCCTCAATCCCAGTCCGTTTCCATCTAAGTCAGTGACTCTCCTTCACTCAGTGAACCATGCCGAGGGAGCAAGAGCCCTGAGTCATGAGAGAAAGTTCAGCAGAGAGACGAGTAAGGCTTGGTTCTTTCACTGCTAATTTGCTCTGCGACTGAACAAGTTATGCCCCTTCACGGTCCTCACTTCCTTTTCTGTGAAGTAAAGCAGTGGTTGAATAGTTGATTAAGTCCCTTCCACACTATCATATTCTATGATTCTCTCATCACAGCTGCCTTTGAGAAGTCTTCAAAACCCTTCTCAGTTGTTCATAAGGAGTTTTGTGAGTGACTCAGAGCTTCCCAGCCTGGAGCCTGAAGATGAACCGTTATTGCAAGCTAATGTTGTCACTAAAGAAATGCTAGGAGAAGTGGCCAGTGCTGTAATAACCCCCAGGTTCATGGACAGTTTTTCCTCCTTGCGGTATCTGATTTACCTTCATTGAAAAACAGACTGAACATTTGCTTTTATGTTAAAGATCCTTCTCCTTTTATGACAGAATGTTTATAGTTCCCGTCTAGGGCCCTATGGCATTTGGGTCTTTTCCTGGATGGTTGTGTCTGAGGAAAAGATTGTCTTTTCCTTTTTTCAAGGTAGAGTAACTTTTCTCCTCAGTGGTATTTGAGTGTAACATCATTCATGATCTACCAACACACCTTTAATGTTCATGGTGCATCCTTTTCCATCCCATCTCTTTCAGTAAGAAGGACTATAGATTTGTATAGTGACTCTTAAAGACCAGAAATTTGTGTTTTATCATAGTAGTCTATTTCATATTAAGTACCACCTTGAATTAATAAGTTAATGCTTTTCTTTAGATCAATTCCCTTTTTAATTTATTTAAGTACTACAAATGGAAACTGGCATAGCTTGCTACTTAGTAGGTAAATTTTAAAAAGACAAGATTTGGAAATAGTTAAAAAAGAAAACTTTTTTTTTAATTTTTAAAAATATTTTTATTTTTTATTTATTTGACAGAGAGAGAGTTGATTGAGAGGCAAACAAGTAGGCAGAGAGGCAGGCAGAGAGAGTGGGGGAAGCAGGCTCCCTGCTGAGCAGAGAGCCTGATGCAGGGCTTGATCCCAGGGCCCTGAGATCATGACCTGAGCCAAAGGCAGAGGCTTCGCCCACTGAGTCACCCAGGTGCCCCTAAAAGAAAAATTTTAAATTAAACTCCTAAAATTAGCGCAGCCTATTTGCACGTCTCTTACCACAGGTTGGACAACACTGGCCAAGGAAGTAGGTTGTAGGCATTTTTGCTGGTTAACTACTGTCGTCCACTGCAAATATGGTGACTTAAAACAACCACCAGTTATGTGGCTCATAGATATGTGTCAGGGTCTGACACATTCTCCTTGTAGGCTAATAATCTAACCTGTATTGTTTCTTTGGTTATGGCAGAAGAGATGTGACTCTTGGATCAGAGACAAAGGACTTCATTTCTTATGGCATAGAAAGCAGCATGAACATCAGTCAGCATACTGGTGTTGGTTTCTCTTGGCCCCCAAATCCCATGGGGACAACATAGGGGGTCCAGGTGGGTGCTGCACACCCAATAGTTTTTCATAACTATCAAACAGTAGGATTAGGAAATTCACCTTTTTATTTATTTATTTTTTTTTAAATAATAAGCCTGGTTTTTGCCTTGGAGGGAAATATTACCTCATCCTTCAAGATTGCTCACTGCAAATACAACCCTGAGCAGTGGCCCAGGCAGAGAGTGGTCAGAGTCTTGTGTTCTCTATATCCCCATACAGCAGCTCTCAGGGCTCATAGTGAACTGCCTTTCCCAGCATTCTGAAGGCCAGCATTTGGGCTAGGCTCACTGCATGGTCTGCTGATCTAGGCTAGACTCCGGTGATCTCAGCTGGGGGCTGATGGGCTTAAAGTGTCTCAGCTGTGATGGATCATCTCCACATAATGTCTTATTCTTCAGGAGACTAGCTCAGTCTTGCTCACATGGCTCTGGTGACAGGTACCCCAAGAAGGAAAGAATTGAGGCCTCTTGAGGTCTAGGCTCAAAACATCACTTTTGCTACATTCCCTTAGCCAAAGCATGGGATAGCCACCTCATTTTCAAGGGGTAGTTTTTCTCTCTTGTTGAAAGATATTACAAAGATTTAGGACATTTTTGCAATCTACTACAGCATCAGATCCAAAAAGATAGGATTTAAACCTAGACATCACTTAATCTCTTGGAATCTTAGTTTCCTCTTTGTAAAATGAGGATAAAACTATTAACATCAAAACATAGTTAGTACAACTGAGAAAAAGCAGAGGAAATATCCAGACCTGTGCTTGGGACATAGTAAGTGTACAATAAATTAAAGTAGTTGTTATTAAACCCAAAATGTCTACATGCTTATTTAACCAGTTGTGGTTTACCTTCCATGCTTATTTTCCATCTGTTAGCTTAAGGGATGAACATGTTTGGAAATTGAGGCCTTCCCACCACCCCACACCCCCACCACTCACTCAGCCATTCTGGTTCTATGTATTAGCTACAGCTGAAATTCTGAGGCTTTTTGTATCTACATGTTGACTCTGTTGAAGCTGTGTGGGAGCAAAGTGGGCTGAGTGGGGAAAGGGAATTGAGAACATATGAAAAGAGGGATGTACACATGGGCAATTGACATTCAGTGAACAGAAGGAGGGGAGGGTGTCATGCTGAGCCACCAAAAGGAAGACATGGAAGAGAATAAGACTGGTCTCTTCAATAGCAGTTCATTATAAGAGTTCTGTTGGTATGCTTCCCTGTCAAATGAGTATAATACAGTCTGAGTTTTCTTCTGAATGCAAGAGGAGAAGGAGGAAGAAAAGGAGATAGAGGAGTAGGAGGAGAAGCAGAAGGAGAAAGAGAAGGAGCAGAGAGATACACAGATTATGAAGGAAAAGGAAGGACAAGAAGGAAAAAGGGAAGGAGGAGAAAAAGAAGACGGCTGCCCAAACTAAGAAGTATCTTACCTTGTATGTATGACAAAACAAGTTTTCACCTTTCTTTCCATGTACTCCTCTTCACAGTGTAGGCTTATGTGGCTGACAGAAACACAGAGCTGGGCTATTTTGAATGTTCATAAATGTATGTGGCCTCATCTCACTATTAAATAGAAGTGCTAACTATTCTCTAATTTTAGCACATATCTTTTAAATGTCAAAACCAGATTTTACTCCAACCCCCTTTCCTAGTCCTCAAGCTTTGAGTCACGAGGATAACTTCACTCTATGAAGAAATTGGCAGAAAAGAATAGAATAAAATGCAGAGGAAATGTTTGACAAATTAATTTTAAAACATATTTCTAATCCAGTATCTGGCCAAGTAGGCACCCAAAATGAACTAAGTTGATAAGGAGGAGGGGAAAGGAGAAAGAAAGATGTCCCCAGAGACAGAAGTAATAGAAATTAAGGAACTTCCATAGAATGGTAGGCAAAACGAGTAATGCCTTGTAGTACCTACTCTGCTCTAGACACTAAAAAACATGGATGATAAAGACACAATGTTCCCATATTTCAAGAATCTCACAATTTATGGAGGAGATATAGAGATAAGAATAAATGATTATAATTAACTAGGATCAGGTCTAAGTCAAAAGCATGCACTAAATACCATAGGTGAGGCACCTCACCTTCGGAGGGAGTCAGGGAAGCCTTTCCATAGGAGAGAACACCTGATCGGAGTCTTGAAAAAGTAAGAGTGAATCAAATAATGAATTAGACACAGAACAATATAATTAATTTCAGGGGGGAAACTGCAAAGAAACTAGGGTAGAGGTTATCAGTAACTGGGTATATCTGGAGGCCAAAAAGTTAAGTAGGGGCTAGTTCTAGAAGACCTATGTCCATCTTTGTTCTACAGATATAGATTGAAAGACCCCCTAATGAATTTTTTGGTCATGAATTATTTAAAGGCCCATTCTTCCATACATCCATATCTCTACCCATTTAACCACCACCCCACCTCATCCATAATTGAATTGTGAACACAAAAGTCAACACAGATGTTTAGTTATGGTTAGGAACTGCTACCAATAGAAGGGAAACCAAAATAGCAGTAGTTTAACTGGAATAAAAGTTTAATTCTCTCTCACACCAAAGCCCAGGTAGTCACTCCAGACTGCCGCACAGTGTTAGGGACCCATGTTCTCCTCTCTTGATGATCCCCCATAGATGGCTTTAGTTTTAAGTGAAGATGGCAGGACAAAAAGGAATTGGGAAAGGGTGCGCAAACCCCATATCTTAAGGAATGTTCCCAGAAACTGCCACGAAGTATTTCTGTTTACAATCCATTGATCAAAAGTTGCCACGTGGCCACATGTAGCTGCAAGGATGGTTGGGCAATACAGCCTTATTCTGTAACAGGAATGAGTAATGAGCCTTATACTGCAGCTGTTATGAAAGAAAAGTAGGGAATTATAAAAGAGTCATCACTTTTATATGAGCAGCTCTTTAAAAAAAACATTACACAACTCTTGGGACTTGTTTTAAATCCTTATTAAGCAAGAAGACCTCTTTTCTCGGGAAAGCTCACTCCATACCATACTAGACTATTGACCAGTGTTCCATTAAAGCTTATTTTCTAATTACAATTGCCTGAGCTTTCTTATAGAAATTTCTTTTCACCTCTTTATATGTATATATTATATTTATAAATTTTGAGGTCTTACTAATATGGTAGAAGAGGAAAACAGATATTGTGAGATAACTCTGGACAAGGTCAAGCCAATTCATACATTTCATACAATTTAGTAATTGGATGGCTATTGATGGCTGCGTGACATTGGAACTCAGGACCTCAAGCCTGCAGCAATCCAGCAACAGTATTTAATTCCAACTTTCACATTTAGGAGGTACCGTTTCTTTTAACAATATCAAGCATTATGCCTGATACACAGTAAGTGTATGATAAAATAAAGGTATGTTGAATTTACTTGTACGCTCTAATGATGAGGTCAAATGCATGAAGACATATATTTTATTCAGTCATATGTTTATTCTAATTCATTGATTAATTCATTTAATTAACATTTATTGAGCTCTTCTTAAGGGCTTGTGTGATGCTAATTGCTGGGGGAATTATAACAATTACCAACTTTAGCCTCTACTTTCAAAGAGCACATAAGAGAGCAGAAAGAAAGATGTATACACAAATAATTTTGATCATCTAGTAAGCTACCCAACACTGAGGAAATACAATGAAGATGTGTTATTTCAGCCTGATTGTTGGGATAAGGCATCACAAGGAAGGTAGTACTTGAACTCAGCCTTGCAAGATGAGTAGGGATCCAGCAAGGAATCGTCAAATATATGAGTAGTTCCTTCGGTGTCAAATAGTACCTAATATTTGTTCCAATTCAGCTTGAGCAATATAGCCTCTCCTCCCCAAGCAGATCTCATTCTGCGCCATGTTCAACAACTGACTAGTTATCTAGTTGGATACTTGGCAGCTTGTTTTCTCACCGCCTAGGGTAGTTTGAGTTTTCATATATAGTGAATAAATCCCTTGTCACCCTCTAGCTACCATAATCATAATCAACCATGAACCAATTATTCAATACCCTCCCTCATGCCTGTTTTCATTGTCCCTTCCTATTCTGTTCAATAACACGTGTCTGAGGTAAAGGCTACCATTCATCCCCTGCAGCTAGACATTCACCTTGTCTCATTTTCTGAGGTGAAATCAGTTTTTCAGCTGTAGTAAGCATGCCCCTGGAAATGTGTCACTGCCGTTCTCCCCTCACCAGCAAGTATTTTCTGTTTTTCATCGCGAAGTAGTTATGTGTTTCAGGCTTTGAGCAACATCCGAGTTTCCACCAGCTGTGTTTTGCATTGTCCTCATTTTGTATAATTAAGAAAAACAGGAAGCCAATCACTTAAGTAAAGCTGACCCTCTTCATTCTGCAAACCCGAGAAAGGACTACATCAGGGTTTTTTATAGTACAGTTTTTACAAAATTTATCCTGCAATCCACTTGAAAGTGGAACAAGGTTAGAGGAACTGTGGCAGCATGGTGGCCTTCCTCTTGACTACAAACAGCTGTGCTTTTCTGAAACCACACAGTCTGGTTTAACACTCTTATATAATTTGATTTGTCACATTGTGAAAGAGGATTCCCTTGCCATTTTTTTTTAATACCAGCTCAAATCTTGGGGTCTAAGGGGGCGTTTTGACCTAACCCTTATATCCATCATGTGTCCAACTTTTTCACATTTTTTGACCTCATTTTATATAGATATTTGTAAGTGAGTTTCCAAGAAGCCCTAGGCTGTATTTGGTTTTATGAAGATTAAAACCTATAGTATGTATCTGAGAAAGAGCTTCAGATTCTATTTTATTAGAGTTTTATTTCCTTATATAGAAGAGAAAAGCAATTACTTTACTATGTTCAATTTCATCTAGAAACAGGGCTGTGTTAGGGGTCAGCAGCATTAAATTAGATTAAATATTTATTGAGATCATATTTGTTGATCATTGTGGTTGGTGTGGATGTAAAGATATTTAAAATGTAGTCACTGCTGGGGTGTCAGTGTCTCTCAGTTGGTTAAGTGTCCAACTCTTGATTTCAGTTCAGGTCATGATCTTGGGGTCATGAGATCAAGCCTTGTACTAGGTTCCATGCTGGATATGGAGCCTATTTAAAATTCTCTCTCTCCCTCCACCCTCCTATCCCGCTGCCCCGGCCCCACTTACATGCTCTGCCCCGGCCCCACTTACATGCTCTCTCTCCCTAAAAAATACAATGTAGTCACTGCCTTCAAGGAATTCATAGGCTTATAGGGAAAGTGGATTTGAGTACAACTAAAGGTAATTCGTAGCAGTATGTTACATGATCTGAGTGCTATCCTGGTAAGCACCTGTTTTGTGATCAAACCCATCTCCCATCTATAAAAATTTGATCTAGAGTATCAATGCCTAAAAAGAGATCTTTCCCAGCCAACATTTCAATGTAAGTAATAACTGCTCATTCTTTCAACAAATACATATTGATCACATATGGTGTTCTAGGCATTGTGCTGTTTTCCTTAAGTTTTGAAATCTTCCCTCCATGGCATCCGTAGTGCTCTGTATGCCCACGGAGCTATCATTTGTTGACAGTATTGTGTTTGAGTCACTTTAGTCATCCAAAAAGCTCTGTGAGGTAGGGATTTTCATCCCCATGTACAAGTGGAAAATGGCTCAGTGGAATTAGATAATCTCCACAGCATTATATAGCAAATAACTAGTAGATTTACATTCAGACCCCTGCAAGCGTGCTGACTCTCCACTGTATTACTTTTGACATCTCATGCTTTCAGCTAATGGAGACATTGTATGGGTATTGTGAGTGCATGGAGTATTGATGGAAAGAGAACTATTTTATATGTCAGGGGGTTCTACTGGCAACAGTTTAACACCTATGTATAAAGCATTTTAGTCTTGGTTTTGGGTTTCAAGATCAGAAGGAAATGCTTTCAACATATACATCAGGAATACATCAGGAAGGATTAATACCAAGAAAGACTTCAAACGAGGTTAAACACAGAAATTGTGCCACGGGAGTGGTTGGGGACTCTACTCTAGGGGTCTTTAAAATTAGAATATAATTTTTTTATGTCTCACCAAAAGTCATACGGACTGGATTGACTCTTGAGGCCATTTCAGCTCACAAACTGATCACATTACACTGTGGTGTTATCACTAAATTGAGTTGAAACTGCAAACACACCTAGAAAAAAAGGACTTTGTGGTTTAATAGCTGTCCTCCAGGTAGCTGCCACTCCAGGTGGCAGTGGCCAGGTACTGACATGTGCTATTCGAGAAAACCACTGAATTGGAGACACTTCAAAAGGACCCTAGGTAATATTTGGTCCAAACCATCTGACAATTATGGAAACTTGAGACCCATAACCATGATTAATCATAGTGCTGTGAGAATTGCTTTTTTCTTAAAGAAAAATCCATATAAATATTAATTAAGCCACATTATATGCAGAATAAAACAAAATTGGAGGTGCTATTTATAGTAATATTTAAAGCAAGAGATATTTTAAGCTTATTCACATTCTCTTTCTTACTATTCCCTCCCAATCAACCCTCCTCCAGCCTCACCAAATTAAGAAACCGTACAGTACACTGTTGGGTGGGGCTTTTTATAGGGGGCAGAAGTCTTCCTTCAGGTACATTTGCAGTGTCCCCAGGGTTTCTGCAAAGCCGGTCCCCTGAGCTTGACTGATCCAGATCACTGAAGCTCGGTGCTAACAGTGACTTAGGCAGCCTTTTGAATAGTGTTGTCACATTTTTTCTTCTACAGCAGGCATGGAGGGGCAACTCATTCCTATAAACATACCAGAGCTTCTATGAAATCCCTCAAAATATTAAGCATTACAGTCAGTTCTTCTTGTCACAGCATCAGTTAGGTCCTTTCCAATTGTTCTAATCTGGATAAAATAGCTGTGCTTAAAATAGCTAAATGTATTGTAATTGGGCTCCTTTCTCTTCTTCTCTTTGAAGCAGACACAACAGAAAACAAGTGAGTGAGATTTGATGTTCTATCCTCTTAAATCTGCCCTTGTTTTTTAAGTAAATGATTTGTAATCATTATATTAATAATATTAGGATACCTGCAGTGCTTCTCACAAGTGAACATCAGTGTATCTCCCCAGTACAACAGGGTACTGCTGTTCTAGCCTAGTTCCCTAAAAAATTTAGGTTAGGAATCTGTCTACCGGAGGAGAACGACTTTCACTAAGATCATATGTCTACTTAGAGGCGGAGCCGGGAACGAGGCACAAGAGGCACTGTACTCATTCTGATGTTCATTTAGCTGCTTTTCTTAAACTTCCTGGAACTAAGAGCGGGATATGCAGGAGTTGTAAGAGCAAAAGTAATTTTAGGGTCTGCCTTTTAACTGCGTCAGCCTGAAACAGAGAGAACATCTGAATCCCATCGGTCAGCAATGCCACCTCATTGTGCTATAACACATTTTGAACCCTTTCATTGAGCTCGCAGCACTACTGCTCACGGCAGAAATGCCAGGTTCCAGAGGAAAGCATACTTTATTGCAGCTCTGGGGATTATTGTCAAAAGGTCATCCAGACCTTACATTTTGCTAATTATGTTAGAAGAAGGCCTCAGAAAATGTCAGGCTTTTAAAAAAAAAAAAACAACATATATTTTAAACGTAAAAAAATCACAGTAGTATTATGCATAGTGTTCCCTGCCTGTATGGACATGCTGTGGGTGTGGATTCATTCATCCATTTACTCATCCTTACATGCTGCAGTGGCCTACTGTCAGGCGTAGCTGGAAAAGTCCACAGGTGTCAGTAGATCCCTTTTTTATTCACTCAGCCAACATGTATTTAATTAGAGACTGTTATATTTTCGTCACTGTGTTAGGTGCAAGGAATGTGGCCTAATAGTGAATGAATTTTTATAGAATTATTACTCAAACTTATTTAAATGGAAAAGTTGTATTTTTTTCTTCTAAGAAATCAATTAAATGTTAAAGTTTTTTTTGAATCCTTAGTATCATATGTACAATGTGCATCAATTCTGCTAACTGCTTGGAGGAATATCAAGAAATGGAAGATGAGATTCCTGTTAAAATTAATTTAGTTGTAAGGCAAAATACATACATCTCTTAGATTCTCATTTAAATAAATGTTGCAAGCAACATTTAAATAAATGTTGCAAGCAAATGTATTGTTGCAAGCAATTTCAAAATACCCTGATATAATTTTCAAGCTAACTATTATAAGCATTGAGTAATAAAATGTAAGGGAGGGAGCCTTTCAGATGAGGCAAACCCCTAAAGGCTTCACGTATGCCTTGGGAGTTTGGGTTGAGTTGAACTGTCCCTCTAAAGTAAGTTAGTATTCCAAATGCAAAGAAGGAAGTAGGTAGCAATTTTTTTTTTTTTTTTTTAACACTTACTAGTGTTTTCAAGCCTGGCATTAGGTAGAGACATAGTCATAGGAAGAGTTGGCATTAGGTTAGATCTTAGGGGACCTTGATGGTGACTCATTGTTCAGCCTGTGAAAGTCATGAACAAGGTGTTGAACCAAAGGATGTCTTAGAGTTCCTTCCCACTCCAGGGTCACTGATTCTATTAGATATTGTTTGATATTGGAAAAGTATACCTTCTTCAATGCACTTTTTGCCCCATTTTGATAAGCACAAGTCAAAATCGGGGGACAAATGCAAAGCTAAATTATTTAAGGGGATTCTACTTTATTGAAACCTAGTTGCTATTTTATTTGACATTTATAGTGTTCATCAACACTTAGGAAGTGAAAAAAAAAACCCAGTGTCCATTTTAAATCTTCAAATTAATATGTATTGTGTACCAGGTGCATGGTCTATTCTGGATACTTATTAATGAACAATTTGCCTTTCAAATGTTTTCTCATCAATTCAAATGAAATGCTACCCATATTTTCTAATACATGTTTCATTCTTGCTATAGACTGTATAACAAATTATATTTCATTCAATTATTCAATACATATTTAATGAGTACCTATAAATAGCAAGTCCTGAGCTTACAAGATGCAGGGGATATAAAAATAAATTAAATGCTTAAAACTTAGTCTCCTTCCTCAAGAATATTACAGTCCAGTGGAGGAGTCACACCTATAAATAAATCAGTTACATTAGAGTTTAAGCTAAGAGCACTGGAAAGCACAGAAGAGGGAACATTGGCTTCCTGGGTGGAAGGCTTCATAGACAAGGTAACATTTAAATTGAGTCTCAAAAGAGTGATAGCAAAATGACAGCCCTCTAGTTATAAAAAGCACATAGATGAGATGTTTGGTAGCATCTGGCATCATGGAGTACATAAGAGTCTCATCTGGGACCAGAGGTTATTTGATTCTTATAAAAATAGTTGCAGAAATAAGAAATAATGCAAAGTATTTAGCATAGTGCCTAGAATAGAATAGGTGACCAGCTAAGGGTAGCTGTCATCTATATTACCATCCAGACCTGTGGAACTATATGTATTGCTACTCATTTGTACATACTCCAAATTTCAGGTGTACGTTTTCTTCATAGCTTATATTATGTCTGTAATTAAGAAGTCATTGATGCCTTTACTCTCTGCCTTCTCCACCAGACTCCATGAGAGAAGGAAATAAAATTATTTTGTTGATTTTTGTATTCTTAGTATCTAGCACAGTGCCTAGAACATTAGAGATATCCAATAAATATTTTTGAAAAAAATACGTAATGATAGGAAGACATTAGTAACGCATGATCTGTTATTAGGCAAATACAATATCAAGTCACACGAAAAAGTATGAGTACTCTAACTTGAGAAGAATTTTTTTTTTTTAGAGAGAGCACACATGTGTGTGTGCACAAGCGATGGGGGAGAGGAGGGGAGTTGGGGAGAGGCAGAGGGAGAGAGAGAATCTTAAGCAGGTTCTACACCCAGGGCCAAGCATCCTCCTCACCAGTGCCAAGCATTCTCCATATCATGACCCTGAGATCATGACCTAAGCCAAAATCAAGAGTCAGTTGCTTAACAGAATGAGCCACCTGGGCACCCCTCAAATATTAATCTATTAATTTTCCTTCACAGCCAAAGAAAGCACCCAGACCTCTTAGACTCCTAGATATTCCATCTGGAGCTCAGGTCCAGCATATCCCTCATTTTCTTCTCTCAACCTTGCATTACTATCATCCATAAATGAGCCTCAAAGGTAATACTCCATGGGTGGCCAAAGAAAATAACTTTGTGATTTTTCTGTTGTTTTTGACCCAAAAAGTAGATTTCATTCACTTTCTTCTACCTCCCCACAACCCTTAACATTTTCTAGGAAGACCCCTCTCCTCCTTCAACCAATATGACATGTCTCCTGGAAAGTTTATTAGAGGAGCCCATTCAGATCCCCAGGGACTTCATTACTTTCCAAAGCCATGATGAAGCATTATTCTGAATAAAATTAAGTTCTATTTCTTCCAATTAACAGCAGATGATGAAAGTGCCTGCCAGTTCTGTTGCCTTTCAGCTGGGTGTTTTTCTCTTGCTTGGTCATTTGTAAAATGTGAGCCCTCCTAATGGGGATCTAGTTACTCACTTGAATTAATGAGTTTCAGCTGAATTAATAGTGCCTAGCACACTGTGGGTATTCAATAATAGTCAACAGCAATTTATATGCTGACTTAACGTGCTCCACTTGAGAATGTTGGCTAAAATCAATATAATGTGACTTTCCTACTAGACCTGACTTAAAGAAAAATATCAAGTTCCCAAATTTGGGGCTGAGAATATACAGAGTTCTTTACTCCTCGGAAAATAGTTGAAAGAATTCTGCAAAATCTCTTGGGAAGAACTTGCACATTTCCAAAAGGTACACAAGATCCTCCAGCATACCAATATAAATTTTTTGAGACTTAAATTCTTTGTCCTAGAAGAATATCTGGCACAGAGTAGGCCTTTATCAAAATAATAGCTGAAAATAAATAGAAGGCGCATGTCACAGCAATATGTTAGGGCATAGGCCATTACTTTGCCCCCAGTAGGCACTCAATATCTAGTGATAAAAATTTTGAATTAAATTAAAATAAAATTTTGAATTAAAATAGAATAAAAATTTTGGTGTAAGTTAACATAGGAAATCTTCTAGATATAAACCTAAGAAGATAAAACACAAAAAAGTACTGATCAGGAAAGTGTTACATTTATAGGACTAAAGAGGTGAAGTTAGCAAGTTCAGATTATAGTGCAGCATATGGTGCCTAATGCCTTACGGCATATGTTTGCATGTTGAAGCTTTTAATTATAAGGAATTATAATTCCATAGGGATCCTTATAGTTCTGGACTGAGAACCTTAAAAAAATCAATATTATGTGCTTGTTAAGTTATAACCTTTGTGGAAAATCAATAGTATGTTTGCTGAGAAAAATATCTGACATGTCAACTGAATTATGGAAACTTCTCATGCCAATGGCAAAGCCCAAGGATTTATTTAATCACATTCATTAAGTGAGCTATTTTATTATATCAGTATATTATACTGATTTCCATATGCACACATTGCCTGTTTCCTGAGCTATGCCATTTCCCCAACTCCCTTGGCTCCTGGTGGGCAGAAGCAAGTCTTCCACCTCTTGTTTACTTCCAACTCAGTATTTACTTTTAAATGAATTTAGTTATAATAACAATAATAACAGATAAAAATTCTAACAATGTAAGCACTGTGTTAAGTGCTATATATACTGATGGAAAATATGAATTACTTAAAATTTTGACCTTTATACAATATCCATTCATTCATTCATTCATTCAGCAAGCTAGTTAACATTCACTAATCCTACCAGCTGGCCAGGGATAGCCCAAGGCTCTAGGACAGAGTCAAAGAAAAATCTATCGTGACTCCCTGTTGGTAAGTAATGTTTGAGGAGAGAGGGGCAAAAAGACTAAAATGTCATAATAAAACGTGACAGCTCTAACATTGCTATATAAAAATGTTGTAGGGGCTTAGAGGAGTCACAGATAACTGCTGGAGGAAACCCTGGCATCTTCAGTAGAGTGTTATTACAACATGCTTCAGTTGAATAGGTAGAAAAGAAATGGGAGCGTATTCAGAGTCAATAATCCTGGCCACACATGTGGGAGGAATTTGGTGTAGTCAGATAAGACCCTGAAAGATGAAATGTGCAGAAAGTGGGAGAAAGTGTGTGTGTGTGTGTGTGTGTGTGGAGTGGGAACAGAGTAAGAGGAAATGAAGCCAGAAATTCAGGTTCAAGACAGTTTGTAGAAGGTCTTGTATGTCAAAGGAGTCTTGAATGTACTCTGTAATTAAAGGGAGCCAAGTAAGGATGATCATAGAGCACTGACAGGTTCTGAATTTTTCTTTAAAAAAAAAAAAAAAGAAAAAAGTAATGTTGATTACTCCTTTATAGAAGGGAGAAATAGGTAAATATTAACATATTCCAATATACCAAAAGGATGAATGTTATATCCACAAGGAATCAAACTCTTGCTTTATAAACTTTCTAAGAACAGTCACTTTCACTCAGACCTCAGCACTGAGCTTTAAATTTGAGGATGCTTAGCTTGCCACCTTGTGGCGGAAGCAAGATTCTGCACATGAGGGATGTTTAATCTGAGAAATAGAGCAAACCTAAATCAGTTAGTGAACCAAAGTATTTGTTCAACTTTATCTTGTGTATTCAAGATAAAGAAGAAGAAAAAAAATACACTTAGAGTGAATATTAATTATTGAAAAAATTAAAAAAAATCAGAGAATGATCCTTGACTGCTTTCTCTCTTTCATCTCTCGTATAATGTATCCATAAACCATGTCGCTTCAGTTTTGCAAATAGATCTGATGTCTATCCAGATTAGAAGCATTTTCCTTGATAACACCAGGTTTTGCCAAGAATGTGGAATAATCATAGCTCTTATTTATTACTGGTGAGGTAGAATTTGATATATTTCTGATGATAGATACAACCATTTTGGAACAATTTAGTAGTCTACTAACGTTGAAGACGTTTATACTCTATCCAGAAATTCCAATCCTGGGCTTATGCCCTAAAGGGATTCTTACATATGTGCACCAAGAAATATATAGAAGAATGTTATAGCAGTATTGTTATAGTTTTGTTATTTTGGAAAGGAAAACAATAAAAAAATACCTTGAATGTCCTTAAGCAAGAAAATGGTATATTGTGGTGTGCCATACAATGAAATACTGTACAAAATTAAATGAACTTTACCTGCACACGTCAACATGAATGAATTCCACAAAATGCAGAAAGAGAGCCTCAGTATGAAACTGCTTACATGAAGTTCCAAAACAGACCAAAACCACACACATTTAGGGGATACTCTATCAGTCAATGTTTTCCCGGAGAAACAGAGCCAGTATATCTAGTATATGTAATTTATTTTAAGGAACTGGCTTCCATGATTCTGGGGGCTGGCAAGTCTTAAGTCCACAGGGAAGACCAATAGTCCGGACATGCTCCACAAGTGGGATTTCTTCTGAGAAACCTCAGTTTTGCACTTAAGGCCCTCCACCTGTTTGGACAAATCCTCCCCGCCAATAACACCCAGTTATGGTGCATAATCTCCTTTACTTAAATTCCACTTACTGTAGATGTTAACCACTGTTAGAAAATTCCTTCAGAGCACCATCTAGATTAAATAGTGCGTACTATAGTTTAGCCAAGTTGACACATAAAACTACCGCAGATACATATCTGTAGAGTAAGACCATTGAGGAGGAAAACAAAGATTTGTGAACACAAAATCTAACAGTTGCCTCTATGGAGAGGGAAATAGAAATGGCCAGGGATGGGTACCCAGGGTTTCTACTGTATTGAAAAGACTCAGCTTCTTAAGCTGGGTGACAATTACAGGGAGTCTGTTATATTATTCTTTATAGCTTGTATAGTTTTGATATAAATTCATGTATGCAAGAAAAACTTCACAATGAATTTTAAATACAACCCTTATCAAAATGCAAAATAATTACCTTCTAAGCATATAGAGCCTCCCTTCCTTCCCTCACTGTATAAGCTAGGGAGTTTGAACTCTTCTGTTTTGCCTTCAAGTATTTTAACCATTTAGGGCTATCCCTATGATCCAAAACAGAAAAAATGAGTCAGGAAGAAAATTTTCTATCTTGATTTTAGGTCAATGTTCATTTCATGTCCTTAAAAACAATCAGGAGGCAATTTTTGCTGGGAGACTAACACCCAGTATCTAATCCCTGAGGCAGATTACATACAGTCGCTTGAAATCCATCTGTTTTCTGACCTCTTCTTTCCTGCCAGGCAAAATATGAGCCCAGGTGAGAGCTGGTTTCATCACCAACTATCTGAAAGTTCATTTTATTGTTGTTTCTTATCTTTTCTGAGGAAAAGTGTTGCAAGGTTGAAGGAACGAGATACATGGGCATTTGGAATGTTTTTGTGGGTGAGCGAGTGAGGATTTGGAGTCTGTGGGCCTTGATATTTGCTCACTATGGAGAGTGCAGAAGTGGGGCTCACTGCAGACTCTGCCACATGCCTGTTCCAGGTGCCAGTGTGGGTCCCCTAAGAGCCTCCCAGTTGGCTTCCTTCCTCTGTCCTCTCCCCAGTCCAACCCATTCTCCACAGGCAGCTGGAGTGAATTTTATGGTAAAAAACAAAAACAAAAAAAAAAATCATGTAATATAAAATTGGCCATCTTAACCATTTTTTAAAGGCACAATTCAGTAGTGTTAAGTGTGTTCACGTTGTTTTGAACAGAACCCAAGAATTTTTTTGTCTTACAAGTCAGAAAGTCTCTGCATATTGAACAACTCCCATCAAGCCCCTGGTAATCACAATTCTAAGTTCTGTTCCTATGAATTTGGCTATTCTAGATACCCGATGTAAGTGGAATCATACAGAATTTGTCCTGTTGTGACTGGCTTATTTCACTGAGCATAATGTCCTCAAGGTTCATCCATGTTTGCGCGTGTCAGGATTTCCTTGCTTTTTAAGGCTGAATAATATTCCATTGTATGTACAGACAACATGGTGTCCATCCATTCATCTGCCCACGGACATTTGCGTTGCTTCCACCACTTGGCTGTTGTGTATAAAGCTGCTACAAACACGGGCATGCAAATATCTCGTCCAGACCTTGCTTTTAACTCTTGGCTATCTGCCCTGAAGTCAGAATACTGGATCATAGGGTAGTTCTATTTTTACTTTTTTGAGGAAACTACCATTTTTTTCATAGTGGTTGCACCATTTTAAAATCCTACTGACAGTGCAAGAGCAGGCTTTTATAGTATAAATCAGATCATGTCACTTTGTTGAAACTCTCTATTAACATTCAATGTTTCTCAGAATGGGGGCTTAAATCCTTTCTGAGGGCTAGATGGTCCTGTGTGGTCCACCCCAGTTTACCTTTCCTGCCTCATATTTCACTTCACGGGCCCTTCCTTAGAAAGCTCTGTCAGTCCTAGGGGCACCTGGGTGGCTCAGTGGTTAAGTCTCTGCCTTCGGCTCAGGTCATGATCTCAGGGTCCTGGGATCGAGTCCCGCATCGGGTTCTCTGCTCTGCAGGGAGCCTGCTTCCTCCTCTCTCTCTCTCTGCTTGCCTCTCTGACCACTTGTGATCTCTCTCTGTCAAATAAATGAAATCTTAAAAAAAAAAAAAAGAAAAAAAAAAAAGAAAGCTCTGTCAGTCCTAGAGCACACAAAGCTCTTTTCCAGCTCCGATGCTTTTGTGGTTATTCTTCTTTTTGTCTGGAGTGTAGCCCACCTGACTCATCATGGGAATTCTCTCATTCTGCAGGATTCAGCTCGTACATCATCATTTTAGAAAGTGTCCCCTGACCTCCTCTACTGAATAAGGTTTCTCCTTTGTGCTCTTAGAGTACCTTCTCATTTCCTTGACAGTCTGGAATTATTTTGTTTACTTGTCAGTTGTGTTTTGCCAGTCACCTCTACTGGAAGGGGAACTCCATAAGAGAAGGAATATTGTCTGTCTTGTTTATGGTTGAATCCTAGCAGTTAGTGCCTTCATAAACCTACAGATTATTCTGTATTCAAGATCGAACAAGCCTTATCCGAATTAAGGAGGGGGTAACTATTTTTAGGTGAAAGAATGGCATGATTGAGAAGCTTCCCTGGATTGTTAATTTTTCATATCTCAGTAAAACCTTTACAAGAAAGAAGAAAATAAAATATACAAAACTGAAAAGGTAGCCATGAGCTGAATGGACCGACACAGGTTCCCAGATAGAGGCCAGAAGTTTCTCATAGGTTTAAGAACTAAGTTTTTTTATGATGAAGAGGAAACGTACACCAACTGACTGCTGTTAGTCTAAGTCTACTAGCTTATGCAAGTCCCAATGATACCAGAGACTGTTCTCATGGATGATAAATTTATCAGATATGTTTCAGATTTTCAATTGACTATTTCAAGCAATTTATTCTTCAAAATTCTCATCAATGTTAGTTCCATGCTGAAAAAACCTTTTCAAGATTTATTTATTCATTTTGCGAGGAGGAGGAGGGCAGAGGGAATCTTTCAAGCAGACTCCCCGCGGAGCGAGGAGCCAGACTCAGGGCTCGATCCCACAAGCCATGAGATTGTGACCTCAGCCAAAACCAAGAGTTGGATGGTCAACCAACTGAGCAACCCAGGTGACCCACAAAATTTTTTTAAAGCTTTTATTTATTTATTTGAGAGACAAAGAAAGCATGAGTGAGCGGGGGGGTGGACAGAGGGAGGGGGCCACAGAGAGGGAGAGGGAGAAGCAGACTCCCTGCTGAGCAAGGAGCCCTCCAAGCTGCTTGATGAAGGACTCAATGCAGGACTTGACCTGGGGCTCAATCCCAGGATCCTGAGATCAAGACTAGAGCCAGAGTCAGATGCTTAACTAACTGAGCCACCCAGACTCCCCTCCTTATTGCAAATTTTAAGGGGAAGTTGACAAGCTTACTTATACAGTAGCACATAAACAGTGATCTCCTTTTGGTAATATTCCTATGGCTTAAAATAAATTTAATTTCTATCTAACACAACTATTTGAGTCACTGTATGAAGCTCCCTAGAGGAAACAGTGTAAGAACCTTCCTTCAAGCATTTTAATACCTTAAGATATTATGCTCTATTATCACTCCTCCCTGACTTTGAATTTGCTCTTCCTTTGCCAGCAAGCTTGCTGCCTCTTTGCCTAATGCCTTTTCATTTCATAAGATAAATTGGAGGTGTGTTATTCTTCAGAAAGGGCTTTTTCATTTCATAAGATAAATTAGAGGTGTGTTATTCTTCAGAACTGTCCCCTCATGCCCCCGAAGCTAGTTTAAGTGTGCTTCAATGGGAACCTGTGTATACTATATTGTAATGTGGCATTTCACCAATTCTAAGATGCACTTTTAAAATATTTAGCATCCCCGAAATCAGAACATGTCTCATCAATGACATCCTAGATTGATTAAATTTGTCAATCTCAGCTGCTGAAAAGGGAGTTTATGGGGGCTGGGACTGTGTTTCTTCTCTCTAAATATTTTCAGTGTCTATTACAGTGACTCACTAACTCACTGTAAGTGCTTACTGAAAGGATAGATGGATAGAAAAACTACGAACTCCATGATGGACTGTTTCATTATGAGAGCAGTATAAAATGAAGATAAAGAGAGGTTATATCTGCTTGGGAAAGATCAGGGGAGATCAGAAAAGATGGCATTTGAACAGAACCTCAAATAAAGAGAAAGATATTTCCCACCCGTGATTCAAGGATCATCATTTACGGCAGAAGAAAGAGCAGAAGAGGGGAAAGTAGGAAAGATGAGTGAGACTTCAGAAAAGAAGTTGTTTGACTAGTTTGAGTGGAATGCAAATGCATAAAGAAGCCCAGTAAGGGAAGTTTAGAGAGATTTTAAGAGTGGTATTAATACTATGCCAAAGTGTTCTGTTCCTGAGCAGTCGTGAACTAGTAGAGGGCTTTAAAGGTTGAGTGATATGGTGAGGTCGTGCTTAAAGATGTATCTGGGGTTGATTAGTTGAATGGCTTGGCTGGTAGAGAGAATGCAGATAAGAAAACTAGTTACTAGGCAGTGATTTTTTTATTTAACAAAAAATTCTTCAGCATCTGCTGAATGCCTGACACAGGTGTTATGACAGCAAATAAGATTCAGTCTTTGTACGGAAAGATCTTAGAGTCTATAAAGGTAAACAGTCAAACAAACAGGCAAAAATTAGAAAATAAAAAATACTCTGTGTGTGCACAGGTTGTTATGAGTGGGTCCTGACCCTACTCCAGGGTTGGGTTCAGATGCCAGGGGAAGTAGATCCATCAAGGAGGCCTTCGGGAGGAGGTGTTATCTTAGCTGAAGCCTGAAGGTGAAGAGATGGCCAAGCTCTCTGGGAAGTAGCAAGCGCAAAGTCCCAGTGATGATGTATTTCTCTTACTCTGGATTACAGATCATTCAGAATGGAATGATAAGTTGGCAGAGTGGGGGATAGATGGAGAAGGAAAGGAAAGGAAGGGAAAGGAAAGGAAAGGAATGTAGGTGTGTTGGGTGGGGAGAGGCAAGAATGTGGTTGGAAAGGGACATAAGAGGAAAGTGCAATAGTCTTGAGACAGGAAACAAGGGCCCACTGGGCTATGGGCAATAGAGATTAAAAGAACAAGAGTCCTTGCTGAAGTAGAATCCATTTAGCTTACATTAGACTCCTTCACTTGGCAAAATATACTAACCCCTCATACTTGCCAAAGGGGTACTGAGATGGCTACAATTAGTGCATCACTGCATTCATCAAAGAACTTTCAGTCTGGTGTGAAATATTTTGGCCTTGACTCTGATATTAGGTGTCATGTTCTGCCAAGTGGGTCAAGTTGATCTTACTCTGGAAGTCATGGGAAGAGAAAGATGCTAGAGGATCATCTGCATCCGTGTGATTTTGTATTTGGGTGATCAGGGAAATGGCAGTATCCTTATGTAGGTTATTTCCATTTATATTTCCAATTGTATCTGTGGCCCAACAAGCATAAAGGGAAGCTTAAGGACCTGGAGTTTTAAACCAAAGAGCCAAAGTATCTACCATACTCGGAATAAACACCTGATTCAGAGACTAAGAATGCATAATATTTGAAAGACAGCCTAGTACAGGCTTAAAGGTAGGGATTACAAGGATAGGGAGGTATGAATTTCAGCCTGTCCACTAGTTGTATGAACAGGTTACTTAGTTTTTCTCTGTCTCTGACTTCTCATCTATAAGATGAGGGAAAAAATAGTAGCTCATTCGTAAGTTTGTTGTGAGGATTAAATAAATTAATATTTATGAAGCATTGATACATATGTATGGCACATCACAGGCACTCATCTGAGAGATGACTGTCAGTTCCCAGCAAGGAACTGTACTAGGGCAAGAAAATGAGAAAACTTCCTAGGTTTTCTTGATTTGGGACTTATATCTTAAGGTTGTACTATGTGCACAATAGCATTCTTTAATTGTACATATTTAATTGCATATTCAGGTGCCTAGATTAAGTATGAAAATGTCTTCCCAAGAGAAAATTATCTCATTTGGAGGTTAAACCAACATAACCAGTCATGGATTATGAAGTGAACTTATTTGAGGAAATATTAACATCTTTATGACAGTATCAGGTTTCCAAATAATCCTTTGATTGGAACTCACTGCAGATGAGATCAGAGTCAAGGCCGTACCGTCTGTCTCAATCCTTTACCTGTTCCATGTTCCAGAGTCACTGAGGCTGGCTCATCATGAGGGCTTATGGGACAAAGGCAGCTGGGATAAGAACAGTTAGATGGATCCAAGCCCATTTGTACCACCCCCAGTGATAATTCAGAGTGGTTTCCCACTTGGGCCACCTGACATCTTCCCATGGAGATATCAGCTCTTCATGCTTGCAGTTGCAGTTGGGTGAAGGAAGCACATTAAAGAGGGAAAAAAAGAGAATTCAGACAAAGAGCTGTATTACCTAATGCATCTAGAATTTAATCTCTAAGGGGTCATATGTTTTTACCTTTTTTTTTTTACTACTGTATTCTTAGCACTTACGATTTAGTGATTAGTACATTATGTGCTCAATAAATATTTTGTTGAATCAAAAATGATGATACTTGCTGTTAGGAAGAGATTTTACTCTTTTCAATATCACAGAGGAAGTGCATGCCAACAGGCTGATGAGGAAATCTCTGGAATAGCCAGTCAGAGAGAATCTGGGAGATGTTCTAGGGTCAAGTGTTCAAGTGGTCTAATCTTAGGAAGTCAGTTATGGATGGAAGGCTGGAGCAGGTGCAAATTCCACAGCAGTTTCTGAGGTCCAGAAGCTCAAAGGGGTTAAAAGAGTAGCTTGAGTCATCAGCCAGTGGTGGCAATTTCTGCACTGTAGGCTCCCTCCCTACTGGACAAAAATGGTAATTGTGGGCACATAGCCAGGAACCTTGGCTCAGGAGGAAGCATGGATAAAGAGGGTAAGGTGGCCTCACAGACAGAAAAGAAACTGAAACTTAGAGTAACAGAGGCAAGGCCTTCGCAACTCAGCGTGCATCCTTCAGAGAGTTTGCACTCATCTATAGCGATGCTACAATGCTTGTAGTAGCGTGCAGGAAGCCGGCTCCCTGTAACAGGGGGAAGGCTGAGCTGAGTCTGTGCATGCATGCGTGTGTGTGTGCGTGCGTGTGTGTCTGTGTGTGTGTGTGTGTGTGTGTGTGTGGTGACCCAACACTTCGATATGATACTGACACAGAAATAAGAAGAGGCTTCGATTTCGTAAGCATCCATCAGGAGTCAGGCCCTCTGCCAAGGCATTTATGCATATCATCTCATCAATTTCCCATAGCAACACTGTTATGAGTATTATTAGCCCAATTTCACAAATGAGGAATCTGAGTTTCAGAGAGCTTTGCACTTGTGTGAGGTTGCATTGCTGATGAGTGGCAGGAGCAGAATTTAAACTCAGGACACTAAGGTGCAGGGAATTTGCATCACCTGATGAGGAATCCCGATGAAATCATCATTTCATCTTTTCCTGGCACCGGGAGCACTGAGAACACACTTCTGGCCTTGAGCAGCAAATGACTCTCATGGAAGCCGCAGCAGCTGTCCAGCTGGTAGATGGAATCAGACAGTGACTGCCCACGAGTTCTTACTGTCCTCTCTTGCATCCAGTGGCAGTTATCCTGGAAGAATTACTCAGACTGTATTTGAATTTGTGCTTCAAATGGACAAACTGATTGTCGAGATTGCTCATAAATCATTGCTTTGATTTCTTGGTAACAAAACGATTTGACTTCCAACTCTCTTCCTCCCAAGTAAATTCCTTCCTAGCTCTCCCTCCTTTATTTACTGTTGGCAATCACCCTGTGTCCTTCAGCCAGCTCTCAAAGTTGAGTAATCCTGGAGAAACTTTTTCCAAGGCAGGAGAATCTTCCCTCACCACGAACCTTCTCCATTACAACAAAGTAAATACTTGATTGTGTCCTACATGTTCTCTTTTGTTAATTGTTTTTATTCTCCAAGTAGTACGTGTGGCTCAAAACACGAAATTAATAATCACCCAGAGACACCACCATCCATACAGTGTATATTCTTCTAGACCTCTTCCCTGTTTTGCATACACTTTATTTTACTGTGCTTCTCAAGGTTGGTACACTTGTCTGCTACCTGGGAAATTAGAGAGCCTTGGGCAAGATTACTTGGGATGGCCTTATTTATGTTTTGCTCTCACTCAGTATTGGAAGGGTCAGAGCAAGGATCGGGAACTCACTCAGTTCCCTTCTTGCACGTCACAATTTGTCTTCCTCTCAACTCCTGGATCTAGAAAGCCACCAGTCAACATTCCTTCCCAGGTGACTCACACTGAAAACTTGAATGATTCTCCCCAAAATAATGTCACTTTATTATGACTACATGTGAAACAATTTTTTTACTTCATTATTGAAAATCTTATGTGGGACTGTTCAATAACCAGATCTCCTATAGAATCCAGACAGGCTTCTTGAGCACACACTATCTCTAGGATGTGCTAGGTGTGGTGGGGTACATAAGAGCCTGAGGAATTTACATTTCCACCAGCTGCAGTTCAGTTTGGAAACATTCATTGGTGGAATGTTTGCTGCTGGAGGTACAATAATGAATCAAACCATTTTTATGTTCCTTTGAGAAAAGCAGATACCTACATGTTTAAAAACAAACAAAAATAACCATAAGAAAAAAGAGAGCTTCTCAGTGTGTCAGTCATGACAGCATGGATAAAAGACAATTTGCCAAACCTGGGTATCCAGGGAAAGCATCTGGGAAGAAACCATATGTGAGTTAAGTTTGAAGGTTGAGCAATAGCCAGTTGAAAGACAATTGGGGAGGTTATCAAGGTAGGGAAGACATCAAGAACAAAGGGGGAAGGATGTGTCTTTCTTGTTCAGTGTTGTATCTCTAGCACTCACAATGTCTGGCACATAATAGGTGCTCAATACATTCTTTTTTTTTTTAACAGTACAGTTGGCCTTTTAACAACATGCATTTGAATGGCATGGGTCCACTTACACACAGATTTTTTTTTCAATAAATACAGTACTATAAATGCATTTTTCTCCTCCTTATGGTTTTCTTAACATTTTTCTCTATCTTTATTAGAAGAATACGGTATATTATACATATAACATATAAAATATGTGTTAATGGATGGTTTATGATATCTCTAAGGCTTCTGGTTCACAGTAGGCTATTAGTAGTTAAGTTTTGGGAGAGTCAAAAGTTAAATACAGATTTTTGACTGTGTGTGGGGGTTGGTGCCCCTAACTCCCATGTTGTTCAAGGACCAACTGTATTATTTCCTCTAATCGCCATGGTATTCATTATATCCCCATGGTTTACTTATTTTGTAACTTGAAATAAATTCTTGTTGAATGAAAAAATTGGGAGGAAAGAGGAGTAACAGGAGCTAGAATAGCCAGAGCAAGTCAAGTTAAGTGGAGATGGTTTGGAAGAGCCTGGAAGATTTTCAGGCATTGAAGATGGCATAGAGGAAGGCTGGAGAGTGTTTTGTGGGGTCATGGGAGCTATGAGGTTGAAGCACAGACTCTGTGTGTTATATAGCAGTGGGAGAGTTGTTTAAAGAAATTGAAAGCAATAAAGAAAGGCTCCATTTTTTACTGTTAGTTTTTAGATCTTTATAATACTTGATAAGTAAGTACAAAAAATTTAATGTTACAATAAAATAATCATAGGTGATACTACTTGACCACTTACCAGCTCACAGTCTACTAAATTCATTGCACATATTGGCTCACTTGGCCTTCTCAAAAATTCTGTGAGGTAACCACTAGTCTTATTTTACAGATGTGGAATATCCAGTCTGGATAGTTTTGAGTTTGAGGAGTTTGATGAGTTGCCCAAGGTCATATAGTACATGACAGACCAGGGAAGTGGTCCAGGCAGTTTCTCCAGAACCAGCATTCCTAGAGATGATTCTACCATTGAGGTTTTAGAAAGTTATTCTACTGTGAAGGCCTAAGGAAGGGGAAGATGATAGATGTATTTGTCTATAAATGATTATTCATATTTGTTTCCATTTTGCTAATAGCATTGACAATCCAAAGAGTTCTCTTTTAGGGACTACTTGCTCCTGTTCTTTCATTTGGAAAAATCAGAGTGGTAATACCCTCTTTTTCCAGTTCTTGAGAATTTCTTGAAACAATGTTTCTGAATGTGCTTTTGTAAATGACAAATAGCAACCTGAGTGTGTGACATCTTATACGTATTCACTTTACAATTCCACACCAGTTATTTTCCCAGATCCTAAGTCTGTAGTCCCATTCTGACTTGCTCCGAGAAGTGCTATGTAAGCATACAATTACCTCTCCTGAGAAGTTTAGGAAAGGTAGCTTGTGTTTCTTGTCAAGCAACATCTCCAACATCTTCAGTTAACACATGGAGGGCAGCACTGAGCTAGAATAAGTTCCCTCATGATTATTTAAACTGTCCGTTATTTTAAAAGGATCTTAAGATCCATTAAATATTCATGAAGGAACTTCTTGGCAGTTCCTCCATTGTAGGTAATTACAGAGGGTTTAAAATATCTGACGTTGCTTGGAAGCACACGAAGCTCTGTCAGCTGCAAGCAGACAGCTGATTTGTAATTTAATTAACCTCCTGGCTTGTCCTGTTCTTTGTGGCAAAAAGCGGGAATGTATTTCCTTTCATTTCTGAGTTTTGTTTGAAAAAAATTCAAATGGCGCACCTGGGAGAGCTTTTCATCCCTCCGATTCGTCATGTTCCTTACATCCTCCTCCAATCCCCAAAACATTCCTCTTTCAAGTGTCCTTCGGGCCAGCTGTATTGCTGATTGTGGGTCATTGGGTGTTGTTTTCCATTTTGTTTTGTTTTGAAAGAGTAACTTCACTTGAGGAAGATCTGGGTGCGATCAGCAATCACTGAGCTTCAACCCACCCTTATTAGCTCTTTGAATAATGGATTTGAAAAGAGATTTATTTGGCCAGAGATGATTTATTCAATGAACATTGATTGAGATCTCCTATGTAGCTGGTACTGAAGGTCAGCAGTAACCAGACTCCATGGAGGTTTCAGTCCAACAGAGGAGGCAAACATTAAGCAAATGATAATGGAAATTAAATGTAAAATAAAAATGTGATGAGTTTTCTGAAAAGCAAGTATGGGGTACCCTGAAATCCTGCCAGGCAGGGAGTGGAGTGGTACAGGAAGATAAGGGAAGCCAGGAGGCCTCCTTGAGGAAGTAGAGGTGAAAATCATTCCTGGTCCATCTTGTGCTTCTTTCTCCCATTGTCCTCCTATCTAATGACCCCCGAACCCCAACCCCAGATGCATAACATATGGATGACTGTTCCTGAAGGAGGGACTGGGATAGTGGCCAGAAAGGATGGAAGGGGGAAAAGAAACCTGCTCTTGCCAAAATAGCATTCAGAGAATTTTTTTTTTTTCAAATTAAAGAAACGAGTGTATTACATCTGATTGTTGCCTTAATCATTCTTCTATCCTCTATCTTTTTCTTCTTTTTCTTTCTTTCATCCATGTTTTCCCTCCAGAAAGGGAGACAGGGAATTGGAGAGGATCATGCTAATGGAGATGGGTCACAGGTAACAGATAAGCTAAGCTATCATGGGTAAAGGAAGGAGCTGGAAAAGAGAGATGGCTGGCTACATACTGTACAAGTCTCTAAGTAAATGAAATTCCTAAAAAGAAATACTGAAGTATTTAAATGAAATATGTTCCTCAAAATAAGACAGTAACTATTCGGGCCCAGATAAACATGTACTGTTTTGGGAGTTAAACTTTGTTTTGAGAGGAAATGAAGACCCTTTATTTCCATGGAGTACATTTGTCAAGACCACATTCTTCGCTCTTGATTTTCTTTATTTTCTGATCTTCATTTACTTCTTTCTTAGGAATCATTGCTCTTTGCAAGTTCATTATTTACCTAATTTTCTTACTGACTTCATGCTTCTTCTAAAATATGTTGTGTTTTTTTTTTTCCCCTGCCAGAGCACATTAATAAAACTAAGAGTCTTCCTTCCAGTGGTGGTCTAGCAGCCACAGCTGTGTGGCTGATGCTCTGGCCTGACCGTTCTGCAGGACATGGACAGTTGTCAGGGTTCCCTGCCCTCTAAGAACTGAGATCATGCAGAGGGAGCTAACACAGAAAATGCTATTTGTCGCTATCGTTAACAGAGGTGGTAGAACTAACAGATGGGGGGCATTTCCTAAATGTCAGGCTTTGTGTAAGAAACTGTAAATCATTCCTTAATTTTATACTTGCATCATAATGTTGCTTTGAGTTTTCAGTGGGATACTCTTTCAAACACTCCTAGCAACGGGCTCATATGGGTCGGGTTCACTTGCTGTTCCAGAGCGCACAAACCTGGTCTAGCTCTCAGAGTTTGATCTGAGTCTCTCATCAGAACAGTGCCGACTCCTGCTGCAAGGGGGAAGCAGAGCACTTCTTATGCAGAGACAGAGACAGACCCAGATTTTATTTATGGGCCTTGAAAGATTTGTGACTTCTCCCTCAGCTCTCACGCACTTCGCCAGTGCAGTATCACCTTCTAGCCTGTGCAGGAGGCCTTCAGGTGATGGCTCAGATGCATGGAGGCTCCTGCCTTTGAAGTCTGGATAACTCAGGGTAGTTGGACTCACGTGGGCATCAGCAAAAAGTAGTGAGTCGAATCTGGTCAGACTTCCCGTCCTTTGTCCATCTACATGGGAGGCTCTGTGGTTAAAAAGGAATGTGAGTATGATTCCATTCAGGTTCAGGTAGGAGAGCTTTTTGATCAGGTATATCACAGTGTTGCTCAGATTATTTAAGTTTAGTTCAGTTAAAGTCACATTTACTGGTCCTTTAGTAAGTGTCATCATCAGTGGAGCACTGGAGATTCAGGGATGGTTATGGCTACATCAGTGCTCAAGAGCCACTCAGGGGCTAGTAGGAATGATAGGCGCACGGGCAGGTCTTTGCAGTATAAAGCTGTTATCTGATGACAGAAATCTGTGCTGAACCCAATGGGAGCAGATCCTTTCAACCTTTGCAATCAGAGAATCCTTCCAAGAGGAGATACATCCAGTCTGAGCATCAAGGACCTGAAAAGCTTACCTGATGAAGGAGTCCATGAGTCAGGGATTAAGCTTCAGAAGGGGGGGGGATAAACTTCAGAAGAGGATAGGATTCCAGAAGTCAGGGACAAAATGAGCTAAGACCCGGGTGGGGGCAGGGGGGGAATGAAGAGCATGTCTTCCCTGTCTTGAGCTCTTCTTCTGCCTCACTCTCCTTAAAGCTGAGAGAGAAAATATAATCTGATTTCAAAATTGCTTCTGCTCCAGAGTCCCCTCTAATGGACCAAGCAGAAGACAGGAAAAGGAAAACACAGATTTCAAAACAGAGGCCTTCCTTAAATGGCTCTCCTTTTACAGGCAATACAGAAACCCTCAAAGATGCCCAGAATGGTGTCAGTAGTTAATAGACAAGCCCTGGCATGAAAAATAACTCAGAATTGCCCAGAATGTTAGGACTGATTCTGAAATCAGGATGTGACCTTTTTGGAGTTGTTTAATCTCCCTTATTAGATGACTCTTGAAGATTTCCTAAGTATTATATTTCCTGAAGATAAAGCGGGTCTCCTAAGATCTTTGAGGAACTTTAGAAGAAGATTCAGGTATTCTAGCTCCAGAGTCAGAGTGAGCTGTGTTCGAATCCTAGCTTGCTACTCATCAGGTATGTAATCTTAGAAAAAAAATACCTAACCATGCAAGCCTCAGATGAGGAGAATAAGAACACCTATCTCTCAGGTGTGAAGATGCATATAAAGAATTTAGCATAGGGGCACCTGGGTGGCTCGGTTGAGTGGCTGACTTTTGCTTTTGGCTCAGGTTATGATCTTGCAGTTGTGGGATCAGACCCCTTGTTGGGCTCTATACTCAATGCAGAGTCTACTTCGGATTTCTCTCCCTCTCCCTCCAGCTCACACACTCTCTCTCTCTCACTCTCTCTCATGTGCATACAAAAATAAATTAAATGTACCAATTAAAAAAAATAATAATTTAGTATAGCTACTGACATTATTATTGACTTTAATATTGGCATTAGTGTTAGGATTAGTATTTCTCTTAATAATAACATTTGTTTTAATATTGATTTTAGTCTATCTAGTACAAACCAAAAATATGATTTATGGTCCAGCCAAAGTTGAATCCAAGCAGATTCTATGCCCTATTAGGGTGATTCCTTTTGAGGCTTGCTTTTGAGTTAAATATGGCACTTGTCAGCAGATACTGTAACCCTTTGCTTCATCATCTCTTGCAGGACACTGGAAGAAAATCAATTTTAAAAAGAGGGGGACTATGTGGCTGGCACTAGAAAGGGCATCAGTTAGCTCCCTTGGGTGTTCCCTCTTGTCTACAGTAAATAGCAGTCTGCCTTTCAGCCTTGTGTCTTGCCACACTGTACCTCACATCCCAGTTTCCACCCAAATTTTACATCAGGCTCACCAGATGTAAAATGGGGATTGGTGTGTGCATGACTTGTGGGAGGCGGTTCCAGAAGGAAACCGTGAAAGATGTGAGGAAGCACCAAGAAGTTCTGCAAGAATGTAGGTCCAGGTGCAGACAAGCTTCAACCCCAATCCCATCAGATGCTTTGGAGTGTATTTGGCCCCACAGGATTTGTTTCACTTGAGGTATAGAAGTTGGGGATTCCACTATAATTCCCAGGCCCATCTACGTGAGGACGCTTCAGTCACCCAAGTGTGATCATTCTGAGAAGTATGCAGATGTGGGCTTTGAATGTAGAGAAGGGATTTCCATGAATTTGGGGGAATGGGTGCAGTAGAATCTACTACGATCCATTTCAGGATTTCACTGTTCCCCCAAAACATCATCCTCTCTTATCACTTATGTCCTTTATACATGTTAGTGCCTTTGCTTAGAATATCTCTTCCTCCTTTCTGTTATCATTCTAGATCCTATTGCCAACTGGGAAGGCTTAGATGGAGTTAGGGATGACCTATTTCTGTTCCCACAGAACTCAGTTTATACTTGTCGTTAGGACTGTGTATTGTGGCTTAGCCACACATGTTGGGACTCATTTAATAATTCATGGCTTTCTCAAGGTCGAAAACTGTTTCTTATTCAATTTATATTCTTAGAAAATCTTACTGAAAGAAATTATAAGGCAGAGAGATAGAGAATACTTAAGAATACGATGTCCTCTAAGATTGTGTCAAGCAAGTGATGCAGTTGCCTTTTTTTACTTAAACCTGATTTCAAAACATTTTGCAATGAAGGAGCTTGCATCCTGCAGCCAAAATAACTTTGTAGCTTAAGCAAATGATCCCCATTTCATCCATTTGTTTGTCCTATAACTTTATTCAACAAATACGTACTAAGTATATGTGCCAGACACTTGCCTAAGGACTGGAGATAAGAGGATAAACAAGACTCAACTGTCCAGTACTCGCAGAATCTTATAGTCAGTGTGAACAACGCACACACACACACACACACACACAAGTACACAGGCACATAACATGATAAAAATTGCAGGGAACTATGGGAACACCCACAAAATCTCCGACTTACAGTTCACAAAATGGTCCCAGAAAAGATAAAGGCCAAGTTGAAGCCTAAAGGATCAATGAATGTTAAAATGAACAGTTTGTAACTAATCAAATATTAATTGAGCATAAAGATTGGTTTTATAGCCTAATTTAAGGCCCTATCAGTCTTAAAAATGTGTCTTACATTTATGCAAATAATTTAAAATAAGTTACTTGTGACACCACATAAGGTCAACTGAGTTTATTATTTGTGTCTTGATAGTTATTTGTCCAAATAGTTCAGTAAAATGTGTATTTTAATGGATGGAATCTTTCTCTAAGCCAGCTAAATCTCACTAGAAGAATCCTGGAGGAGCCACATAATCCTTTTAACTTTGCAAGATTTTGCTTTTGGCATTCTTGGATCTTTATCAGAACAAAAGCATTTCCTAACTGTTATAAGTAACATGATCATGGTTTTACACATGTGAAATATTAAAATGCTTAATAAATTCCTCAAAAAAACCCCAAAATGTAATAACCACATAATCCAGCAATTCTAATTCTGGGTATTTATGTCAAAGAATTGAAAGCAGGGTTTTAAAGAGACACTTGTATGCCTCTGTTCAGAACAGCATTATTCATGATAGCCAAGAGGTTAGAAGAAACCAAACCACCCATCTACAGATGAATGAATGAACAAAATGTGATGTGTACATACAATGGAATATTATTCAGCCTTGAAAAAGGAAAGAAATCATGTCACATGCTATAGCATGGATGAACCTTAAGGACATGATGTGAAATAAAATAAGCCAGTAATAAAAAAATAAATACTGTATGATTCCACTGATATAAGGTATCTAAAGTAATAAAATTGATAGAAATAGAAAGTAGAATGGGTAGGGTGGTGGTTGCCAGCGGCTGGAGGATGGAAAAATTGGGCATTGCTGTTTAATGGCTATAGAGTTTCAGATTTGCAAGATGAAAAAGATCTGGAGATTGGTTACACATTAATATGAATATACTTCATATTACTTAACAGTTAAACATGATTATGATGGAAATTTTTATGTGTATTTTACCAGAATTTTTAAAAATATATATTTTTTAAAAACCTGAAAGTAATGATATGTTTATATTCATTCCACAATCCTGAGGTAGGAGTAGTGAAATAAGAGAGTTCAGAAGTAATGGGGGCTCTGCTCAGGTAGTGGTGTTGAGGGGTACCTTATAGTACAAGGAAGCTTAAGTTCTGTCCTGAGGGCGGTGGGGGCTGCTGAATGGGTTTAAAGAGAAGAACTTACCAATTTGTGATTTCAGAAGGCCGTGCAGTGCGGTGTAGAGGAAATCTCTACACTGGGAAAGAGCAATCTCAGTGGCAGTCTGTACAGCCCAGGGGTTCCCCGGACGAGAGCTGATGTGAACCTGAATTTGGGCAGTGGTGGTAATGGGGGATGAGGATGAAGTAGACTCAATAATTATTTAAGTATAAATTAGGCAGACTCAGTGAATTATTAAATTGGCAGATGGGAGAGTGAAAGATAGGATGGAGTCTGGCTGGCTCCTACTCTTCTGGCTCAGTTGGCTACATAGACGATAGTATTTATGTGGTTTGGAGGCTTACCTGGAATTCCTGAAGCGGGGCAGTTGTTCCGGCAGTTGTTCCTGCAATTGTTTGAATGCCTGGGAACTCTTTTCAGTTACTAAAATAGGCAGACCCTTGGCCTTGATTTTTGAAGTTCTTTAGAAGGAAGCTCCATCTCCGGAAATTGTGATTCTTTGTCCCAGAATCTGATTAACCCAAATCAGTACTCCTTCTCTTTGAGTATGAGAGGAACAGAAGATTGTCTTCCTTTTGAGGCCAACAAAAATAATGTGGGTGGCAGAAATTGTTCTTCATTTCCAAGGGAACTTTAGTCTTTCACAAATTCTGAAACAAAATTACATTTCCTGAATGGAAGGTATTAGAAGTCTGTTTCATTGCTCAATACATTTTTTTTTTTCCTTCTCCATTCCTGACCTAGACATTTTAGCACACGCTTAGGTACTCTGGTCATTATGAGGAAGGCTTCAGTAAATCATCTCAGTCTCATTTGTTTTCACCTTCCTGTACCTTAAAACAGAGATAGTATATTATCTGGTAAAAACAAGTCATCAACGTCGGTCAGTGCTGAGGCTTGTTCAGTGTTCAGTAACGAGGTTGCTTATGGTGACCACCAGAAGAATCTGCAGCAAAGCCTTGTATTTATTATCTGTTTGGTCAACAGTAGGTATGCACTGGGTCCTGTAAGTGAAGTTGGAATATGAAGTTCTCAACTCTACCCTTTGCAACACTAATGCTTCTGCTGTTTTTTCTTGTCTTTTCTCCTAGAAGTATCGATACCAAGATGAGGACGCTCCACACGATCATTCCTTACCTCGACTAACCCATGAAGTAAGAGGACCGGAGCTGGTGCATGTATCAGAAAAGAACCTGTCTCAAATAGAAAATGTCCATGGATACGTCTTGCAGTCTCACATCTCTCCTCTGAAGGTCAGTTCGATCGTTCTCAGAGCTGGCGGCAGTGGTTGGTCTGCAATGCTAAGGGAGATGTCTGTTGACCCGATTAAAGGAGTCTCTGTGAAAGCACTGTAGTGGCCCATGGTTGCCCAAGGGTCTTTCTGTGGTTTGGAGGCTTACCTAGAATTCCTAATGGGCAGTTGTTCTTGCAGTTGCTTGAATGTCTGGGAACTCTTTTTTAGTTGCTAAGAATGGGCTAAGGAAAGAGCAAGGGACAAAAATTGAAAGGGAAAATAAGGTAAACACATACTTAGAAAACGCAGGAGATTTTGTTCAAATGCCACCTCTCTACCCCATACCCAGTCCCAGGTAAAACAAAGTAAGTAAGTATAACATGTTAGCACCTAATGTTCACCTTATCATGTAGACTAATAAAAAAACTGTGTGAGTTGGCCATCAACATCTCAGTTTTATATTATATTTCTTTCTATTTGGTGTCATACTTTTCTGACACTTTCTACCTTTTTTCTTTAATTTTTAAACAGTGTCTTGATAAATGATATTTTTGCAAAAGACAATTAAATGAAAGGATTTTCTGTGCTCTTTGGTTGCAAATTACTCTTTTCTTTGATGTTGCTATGGGATTTTGTGCTTTTAATAAAAGCTCATAAATGTCAATTAGAATTAAAAAAAGAAAAGCAGAACTAGAGTCAATGATATAATAGAAGTGAATGCAAATGAAAAACAAAACAAGACAAAACAAACTAACAAACAAAAAAACCCCTACTAAAATAATTCTTTAGCGCTAAAGAAAATGTTTATTTTGTTAGCCAAAATATTCACTCATCACTACTTCCATATAGCTGTGTCAAACAAACAAAAAAACAAAAAACCAAAAAAAAGCCCTACTAAAATAATTCTTTAGCGCTAAAGAAAATTCACTGTTTATTTTGTTAGCCAGAATATTCACTCATCACTACTTCCATATAGCTGTGTCACAATAAAAAACAAAGCCATAAATGTGGCCCCAGTGCCTTCTAGAATCTTATTATACCTTCTAAGACATCAGAGAGGCTAAATTATGTTCTAATATAGTTTTGAAATTTGGCACATTTTAAGTACCCTGGCATCCTAAAAATGTATTATCAAATAAGCTAGCTTCATTTACCACCAATTAATTAAAATATTAGGTTAATTGTCAAATTCCAGTAAATATGTTGTAATATGTAAGAATATACAAACATTGTACCACTGGAATTCATTGTTCAGTTCTTCCCAGAGTCTTTTTAGAAATCATTGAATGACTGATGGAAATAGGTATGTTTAGCCTGGGGAAGAAAAGATTAAAGGTTGAAGGGCAAGGGATTTCCTTCTTATACCACAGGAGCTGTCATGTGGAAAATATTGGTGTCACCCAGAGGGCAGAAACAGAGCCAGTGTGCATAACTAACAGGGAGGTGTATCTGGAATCATTGTAAGACCACAACTCCTGTCAGTTTGAGCTATCCCAGACAGGTGTAGACTAGTGCAGGAAGCAGTGGTTGCCTGTCCCTAGGAATCTTCCAGGTCTGGCTGACAACCTGGTAGTGATATTGCCGAAGGGACTGCTTCAGCAGGAGGCTACCCAAAATTGTTTCTAAGGTACAGTCTGACTCTAGGACTCAATGATTCTAGTCTGGGGTCAGATGAATACATTCCTTCTTTAGACAAATATTCATGTTTACAGACAAATGCTCATCCTTACTCTGTGTGCTGACCAGTAGAAATTGAGAAGGGACAAGGGTGGGAGCCTGCATTTCATTAAGAGTATTTAAATCTCAGCTTTTTTCTATTTCTTTTCTCTTCCTTCCTTTTTTTTTTCCTTTTGTTTCTTTTCTCTTTTCTTTCTTACAAGAAATCTTTGTAAGAACCTTCACAGAAACTCCCTTCTTTTCTCCCTACTTGTCCTTCTCCCTTTCCTGGCACATTTTAATTAGCTCTAGAGCAGAGCTCCCAAGTGATGGGTAGGTTCATCAGGGTTCGTCTAAAGCTAAACTGGTTATAGTAAGTAAACAAACAAATAAAATAAATAAAACAATAAAAGCGTAATAGAATGTTCATTTTGTATGTTAAGTCTTAAGCATAAAATTGTCAAAATATCTACAGTTTGGGTGGTTACACATGTGTTATGCTACTTACTGCCTCATTTGGAAAATGCCTATTAGAGTTAAATGAAAAGTTTGCTTTTTCTGAAGCTCGCATCTCAAAGGAATCTTTCTCATTTCCCTTTATCCCTTGCCTTCCAGGAGTATCAAAATTAAGCATCTTCAATTGTGGTGATTTTCCTTAGCATAGGCTTTCTGTTTCTGTTTCGCCCTGCTGTCTTATTTCTTATTCTCTTTTTGTAAAGATGATTTATTGGTTCTTGTGGTTATACTGTAGTAGTATCTTCTACTGACGGCACCCCATATTGGTTTAAAAGAGGTCATCGATGAGTGATAAACCTCTGATAGGAAACCTCCATGTAGGAATATGTTTCCATCCTTTTTGGAATCACCAGTGTATGGTATGTCCCCCAAGGTACTGTGAAGAGGAGGGAAAAATAAGTCCGTCTGGGACTTCTGTGCCTAGACTGTGAAATAGCAATTTCGGGGCCAGGACTTTCTCCCCATGACATTTTAGAGGTGTTGTTGCTGAACAAGATGTGCTTTTAGATCGTCTTAATGAACAAACTGTGTACCTTTCTTGGGTCAACAATAGTGATAGGGGTAAACAGGTGCAATTTTTCCAGAAACACACACACACACACACACACTGATAGAGTTTGCCAGTTTCATGGTGTAAATACTCCCACCATGGCTGAGTTTAGGCTAGCAACCTGAAGCCTCTGACTGCATTCGGAAAAAAGAAGAGAGTGAGGCTTCTTAAATAAGCCAACATGAGCTGGCTCCAACACAGGCAGGCTCAAGCACATGCATTTTTGTAGCAATAGGACACATTTCCTAATCAAGTTGTTAAGGGATTATTATATTATCACAGTTCAAGTGTTCGGAAAACCTGCCATGATTAAAATCTAATGTGTTATTTTCTCATAAAGGAAACCTATTAGAGTCAGAGAAATGCTAAGAAGGTACAAATTCTCAATTAGACCTGGCTTATTTTCAACTTCTTTGCTCCTTTGATCTTTCTGGTCCTCTTGGGTCAAGCATTAAAAGAGGGAAGAGTGAAGAGGCAAAACCCACAATCAGATAATGCCCCTGAATCTTACTTTGGAGTCAATGCAGCTCTCTAGTATTAATTAGAAATTTACATATGGCATGCCTGAATAGAGTGTGAGATTGCTGGATAACAGTTGAAATGCTGCACCGAGCAGGCTCTGAATCATTAGCAGAGCAATCTTACCATTGCAGGTTTGTCAATCGTTTCTTCCATCATCGCTTATCACTGGAAGCCTCGGTTCTAAGAATCATCTGCCTTTGGTGCACACCCGCTGCTTGGCTGATAGATGGGCTCGCTTAGCCTGCTTTCATTAGAATGCCTTGGCCATTGTGAAATATGGGTTTAGAAGGAGAAATGCAATTTTGCAGTGAATTTAACAGAATTTGTTTTCTTTGCCTCAAGATGGGGATGCTTTCTCTTCAGATGCTACCTAGAATCTTCCACAAAAGAAGCTGGCTTATAATAAAACATGAGAATTTTCTTTTCCATTTAAGTCAATTCCATAATATTAATTGGGTCTCTACTATGCATATCATAATAGGCAATGGGGAAACCAAGGGCAGTAAAACGTGATTTTTTTTTTTTAATTTTTTATTTGACAGATCACAAGTAGGCAGAGAGGCAGGCAGAGAGAGACAGGAGGAGGAGGCAGGCTCCCTGCTGAGCAGAGAGCCCGATGCGGGACTCGATCCCAGGACCCTGAGATCATGACCTGAGCCGAAGGCAGAGGCTTTAACCACTGAGCCACCCAGGCGCCCCTAAAACGTGATTTTACATATACTTATCACTTTCTTAAAAGATCTCAGGTCTAATTATTTATTACTTACTCTCACTCCGCAACAGAAATTCACATTCCAGAAGCTTATATACCATGAGACCTCAGACATTGTGGAGAGTACTCTTTACAGAGTATCTGTTGAGAGAGAGAGAGAGCAGGAGAGGGGATGAGGGAGGAGGAAAAGTCAGGCTTATTTTTAAGAACCTGGACTTTAGAATACCTGGATTTCAATCCTGGCCCTTTCATTCGGTAGCTATGTGACCTCGATCAAGTTAACCTCTCTTAGGCTCCTCTTTAGTAAAATGGAAGAAGCAATAGTATTTATCTCATGGGATTTGTGTACTAATCAAATAAAGTAATATATGTAAACTGCTTAGAAAAAGTTTGGCACACAGTAACCACTCACCAAATGTTGTTTTTGATCATATTATTATTATTATTAGCCAGCTATCATGACAAATACTTTAAAATCGCTTCATTTATCTCATTTTATCTCTAGAAGATTATGCACGATTTTAAAGTTAAATAGTTTCCTGCAATCCAAGAACCAGTAAATCGGAGTGCAAGTAATTGTAACTCAACCCAGGTCTCTCTGGATCCAAAGCCTGTGTTCTTTTTTTTTTTTTTTTAAGATTTTATTTATTTATTTGATAGAGCGCGAGAGAGAGCACAAGTAGGCAGACCGGAAGGCAGAAGGCAAAGGGCAAAGCAGACTTCCTGCTGAGCCAAGAGCCCAGTGTGGGTCTTGATCCCAGAACCCTGGGATCATGATCTGAGCCAAAGGCAGTCACTTAACCAACTGAGCCACCCAGGTGCCCTGAAAGACTGAATTCTTTATCACTCCTGTGCTACATCACCTTTCTCTAAACTGTTCTATTTTTAAAGAGATCTCAGATTCAAATTTTCACTTACCAGGTCCATGTATGTAAAAGGAGAAGGTCCTTTATTTCATATGGCCTTATCCTTGAAAACAATTATTAAGCAGATATATAAGGGAATGTCTAAGAAATACAGTTTTCTAAGTGAGAGCCAACAAGAGTGGTGATAGACGGGAACTTTATGAGGAAATAGAAGGAAAATAAGTTCTATCATTAAAATACCTCAGTTCACCCAGTGGTGAACTTCCAAGGGAATATGTTCTCTCTGCTCCTGTGACTAAAAACAAAACAAAACAAAACTAGTATTTGGGAGCTAGTTTCCTTTTGAAAAATCCTTTGACATTGTAAGGATGTGTATCTTGGCAGGAGAGACACACTTTGTCTTGAGCAACTGAAGAATTTTCTGCACTGAGATCTACTCCTCATAGTAGACACATCTGTTGGTGAAGATCTCAAATAAGTCCAACCAACCACAGCCATTAATCATGTTCTTCTTCCCAGGACCTGGCAAGACCTCATTCTATAATTTTTACTAGGTTACTTATTCTTTTAAAATATTCATCCATATATGTTTAATTTTATAAACTAACTTACCATTTTCAGAAATAAGTGTGTAAAAGTTACACATTCAACCACAAATTAATAAAGGAAGAAAGCTCCATTTCAGGTTAACACGATATTTGTTCAATCAGAAATCCAGTAGGTTGTTCTAATTCTACTTTTCTGCATAATCATGGGCTTTGTTTTAATAAATTTACTATCAGTTACCATCATTACATCCCACAGTTAAGTTTTGTATTGATTTTGTTCATTATTATGTCCTTAGTCCTTCAACAAACACTTGTTGGGTTAATTATTTGTAAGTGGCTATACAAACACTCATAAATAATCCCCTTCTGTGAGATTTGTGTCATTAATATCAAAACAGGCAAGAAATCAAGGCACAGACTTCTTGTTTTCCCATTTCTGTTGTCCTCTTTTCCCTGACCTACTCATCATTGATATAGACTGTCATCAACTTTCAAGCTGATATTTCCTCCTGTATTACATATATGAAACATGTCCTAAAATAAATGGCATCTCGCAACTAAAATTGGCACTATCTCCTAGGGTACGTAAAAAAAATGATGTGTCTTACAGTTAAAGCCATCTTAGATTCAATGACTATTTACAAGGAAGATTAAAGCTCTTTTTCATAGATTGGTGTGAATGTCTTTAATCAGATAAATGTGATTTTCTGCCAGAATAAACAGTTCTAGAAGCTTTACTGAAAAGTCAGAATAGGAGAGGTTAGGATATATTTCTATACCCTTGGAACACCGTGCATTTGTTGAATATATATGGGAAAACAGTGGAGAAACTATAGGCAATGCAAGTTTGGGGAAATTTAAGAGAGATTGCTTATGAATGAAGAAGCTGGTATATAAATTGTAGGCAAGAAAGATAACGAAGTGTACTTTGCTTCACTGTTTCCTTATCAGAGTTGCCAGACCTGGTTTATAGGAAAGTATATTTTACCCAACAGTATAATAATTACCCTTCCTCCATGAAGCCATCCTTGTTAATTCTTGCCTGACTTAGCTTTTTAAAAATATATATTGTTTAAAAAAATATATATATATATATTGTTTTATTATTCTAAATAATTTTTGCATAACTATATATTGTCCTTTCCATTACATTTGTCTTTCTCTTAATAAGTGTCCTAGCTCCTGGGGGCGCCTGGGTGGCTCAGTGGGTTAAGCCTCTGCCTTCAGCTCAGGTCATGATCTCAGGGACATGGAATGGAGCCTGGCATCGGGCTCTCTGCTCAGCAGGGAGCCTACTTTCCCCTCTTTATCTGCCTGCCTCTCTGCGTACTTCTGATCTCTGTCAAATAAATAAAATCTTTTTTTTTTTAAAGTGCAGAAGCTCCTGTAACTAGACCATATCTTATTTTCATTTTGTTTTATTTTCTTTTTTCTCCCTTATTTTCAGTCATCTATAATGAAATTCAACCAGTATTTCCCAAATAATATTGGTGGATTTTTATCAGCATTACAAAGAAAATAAAAGCATGAATGCTGAAATTATTTGGGAATTTAAATCTACTAACTTTTTGAAGGATTTCTACAAGTTTTTAATATGATAATATGTAATAGAAACCTGTAAGATGGGACTATGGTTATTATACAGTATTTCCCAAACATATTTGGTCATGGAATGCTTTCTTACAAATAAAATAAATTTTTGGTTGGACAGATACACTTTTGAAAATACTAAAGCAGAGACATAGCCCAAGGATAATATAACCAATAGGAAATATAACATAAGAATTCATTCTAGCCCTGAAATCAGACTCAATCAGATTCAAATACCAGCTCCTCTACTTACTAGCTAGCTAATGTGAGCTTCCTCAAGTTACTTAACTTTCTCTAGCCTCAGTTTTTATATTTATAAAATGTGGCATCCATGTATATGCCTCTGTGATCTTTGAGAAAGAGCTATTCAAAGATCTTAGCTCAGAGCTTGACACATGAGAAATAAGTTCATAATAAGTAATTAATAATAATAATAATAATAAATAAGTGAAAAATGATAGTTATCCTTATTGTGAGTGAGGTACTGATATTATTCCTATATTTTAAACTAGAAACTTGGGGATTCGTTTTGGAACTTTTTTTTTTCATCTTAGTCTCTTCTTTGTTTCAAATATCTTAGGGTTCTTACCTCCCTCTTCGTATCCACAGCTACTATTCCTAGTTCATATTTTCATTACTTCCCGGCAGAAAGTGCTACGGTTACTGTAAAACATCATGGGCTTTGGAGCAAAAAAATATGTGTTTGAATTCTGATTCTACACTTTCTGGCTGGATAAACTTGGGAAAATCATCTGGCATTTCTGAGATGCAGTTAAGTTTAATATGAACCAATCTGAAGAATTCTGGAAGAATTCTAGAAATTGCAGATAGTTGAGAAGGGGAGAGGGAGAGAATGAAAGGATGAAGGAAGAAGTACCCGCCCAAATCATGCCACAAAGCAAGAGAGATGGGTAGAAACAGGTAATGAAGGGTCTTATGTGGAGATTAGACTTCGCCTTGTAGGTAACGAGGAGTGACTGTACAGTTTGAAAGAGGAGAAACCTGGTCAGATTTGCAAATTAGAATATTACTCATGTCATGTAGCAAAGTAGAAGAAAAGAAAACAGTGATATCACAGTCAAGGGCATCAGGTAAAACACCAGAGATGGACAATCTCTGGGATTAAAGCAGAGGCATTGGGGTGGAACAAGGGATAGACTAGAAAGCTTATTTAGGAAGAGACATCATCAGGACCTTGAGACCTAATAAGTATAGAAAGTAGAGGAGAGAGAGAAATAGAGGCTAATTCACTTTTTTTTTTCATTTGACTGATTTTCTTTTTAAGATTTTATTTATTTATTTGACAGACAGAGATCACAAGTAGGCAGAGAGGCAGGCAGAGAGAGAGGAGGAAGCAGGTTCCTCGCTGAGCAGAGAGCCTGATGCAGGACTTGATCCCAGTACCCTGGGACCATGACCTAAGCCCAAGGCTGAGGTTTTAACCCACTGAGCCACCCAGGTGCCCCCATTTGACCGATTTTATGGAGGCAGTATCATGAAATGAAATCAAGAATTCCAAGAAGGGGCCCCTGGGTGCCTCAATCAATTAAACATCTGCTTTCAGCTCAGATCACGATCTCAGGGTCCTGGGATCAAGACCTATATCAGGCGAGAAGGGAGTCTCCTTCTCCCTCTGCCCTCTGCCTACTTGTGCTCTCCCTCTCTTTCTCTATCAAACAAACAAACAAACAAACAAATAAATAAAATCTTTTAAAAAATGCCAAAGGAAAGCAGATTTTAGGGTGTGGCAAAAAGATTCTGAGTTTGGGTATTAATAATGGAATTTGAGGTATTTTTGTTATACCCAGGTTGATAGGTTTCATATGCAGTTTGAAACAGAGATCTGGGGATTGAGAGCGGGCTGATCTAGAAAGGGAGCCTTGGAGCCTTCAGTGTAGTTGAAGCAGTATGGCCGGGGTTGTCCAGGGGAAGAGGGGAGAGAGCCGAGGACTGCAGTGCAAGAGACAGTACTGCCACACCAGGGATTTATGGATAGAAAGGAGACTGTTGAAGAGACCATGAAGTAATGAGTGATTTACCACAGTGCATAGCCTGATGTTTCTTAACTGAGTCAAACATTTCTAGTAGAAGAGGATCATATTTTATACAATTTAAAAAAATGTAGTTCCTCTGACATGCTTAGAGTAGTATTGGCCAAACACTAGGTATCTTTTAAATACTTGTTACTTGATAACTAAAAAAGAGAGAGAGAAAGAAATACCTTATGAAACATATTTGAATCCAATAATCATGGGGTCCTAACCATTAACTGAAAAAAATGGATTTTTTTTCCACTTTAGCCATAGTCCTTTTAGTAGTATTACTAATTAGAAAACTAAGCTGTTTTTACTATTTTAGAAAATTCATGATTTAAAAAAAAATGTAAAATTCGCTCATTTCTGTCTCTTGCCACTAGATGGTGGGAGTAGCTGAGCTGTTGTTGGTTCAGGAAGCATATGGTCTTAAGGGAAAAACCTGAGATTTGTAAGGCTAAATTGAGAAGCTCTTAGTTACTAAAAACATAAGAAGGTTTTGGCAGGGATTTGCATACTTGTGAATAATGCATTTTTGTTCCATGCCCAGACCTTGGTGAAAGGAAATGGCTGAGTGAAATATGGCCTTGACAGACACATATACTGAATCCAGACACAAAAGCTCCTGGTCGAAATCCTATGCAAATGAAACATTTCTTCAGTTATCATAAATTGGAAAGGATACTGATAGCTTACCTCAAATAATCCTGGATATTCAAGCCAGAAGTTCAAGAAAGGGAAGAAGACAATAATAGGTATAAGACCTACCACATTATCTTACAATTAAAAAATGCTATCTAGGAGTAGCCAACCATGGGTTAAGGGGCTTTCTCCACGACTTTGGAAAGATAAGTCAGTGGAATGGCATCCAAATCTCCTATTTTGTTCATCTGTATGCTAATTATAGCAACAGCGATACTAAATTTTCTCTAAAAAATATTAGGATAAGTATATTAAAGGCATAATGCTTTAAAATATGAGTACTTGTAATAATCATTAATAAATGTCATTAGTGACTATTTGTAGCTGCGGATATTCCTAAGTTGCATACAGAAGTTCTTCTCAAGACTAAAATTTCACTATTGCCGAGGCTTTCTGTAACGATAAGAAATAATATCCATACGGGTGCATGGGAGGCTCAGTTTGGCTTGATTTTGGCTCAGGCCAAGTTCTTAGGGTCATGAGATTGAGCCCTACTTGGAGCTCCATGCTGGATGAGGAACCTGCTTAAGATTCTTTCTCTCCCTCTGACCCTCTCCCCACTGCTCACTTCTGTTCTCATGCTCTCTCTTAATTAAAAAAGAAAGAAAAAAAGAAAATATAAGAATATATAGAGAGTTCACAAAGGCTACCCTCACAGGGGCTTAATGAGAGTATTTTCTTTTTTATTAGCACAGACGCATAGAGATTATTCCACATCTCGCACATACATTCATAAATAAGTGTTGATGTTGATTGGGCTGTGGAATTTTTAACTCTTTCCCTACTAATTTGGAAAAGTAATAATATCCAGTGGAAAGCAGATGGACTTTAGAATGAGACCTACTTGGCAAAGCAATTCCACCTGTTTTGCTTCCTAGCAAACCTAGTGCCCTCTCCCCTACTGTAAATAGTAATATGCTGTAATATTCGGTAGGGATTGCTTGAGACAACACATCAATTGTCTTTAACATAGCACTTGACGGGGCGCCTGGGTGGCTCAGTGGGTTAAGCCGCTGCCTTCGGCTCAGGTCATGATCTCAGGGTCCTGGGATCGAGTCCCGCGTTGGGCTCTCGGCTCGGCAGGGAGCCTGCTTCCCTCTCTCTCTCTCTCTTCCTGCCTCTCTGTCTACTTGTGATCTCTCTCTGTCAAATAAATAAATAAAATCTTAAAAAAAAAAACAAAAGAAAAAAACATAGCACTTGACACCTACTAGGTGCTCAATATATGGTAATTATTTCTATTTTAAAAACAGAAAATGTGTGTATGAAAGAGCAAACCTTAATTTCAGATCATTCGACTCTTTGAGCTCACAGTGAAGATGGACTCTTGTTATAGTATCACACTTGCTGTCCTCCAAACAATGGCTTTACACTACAGAATACCCTCAGTTCAGCTAACCAAGAGTCCAACATCATCTCTTACGTGAAAGTGAATGTCAATTTGGCTAGCTCAAATGAAGTGGTAGTAAATAAGCTGAGGGCATGATCAGGTGTTAGGTGGTTCAAACAAGACTAAAGCGTAAAAAGATGTATTTTCTTTGATGACTAGTTATGGAAGATGTTAGAATCTTTGTATAATCTTTCAAGGTGTTACTTGGAGAGAGTGTTTGACTTAGACATATAATCCCTCATATGTTTATTAAAAATTATTACTTTAATTTTTTTTGAATTATTTCATAGCTCCAAGTTGATACCTAGTAAACTTTCAGTAATAAAATAGGGAAACTTAACAGTTTTGTTGAATTCATGCATTAACCAAAATAAAATTCTGGAGGCTATTATTAACTCGTGAAAATGCAACCAGTTTTTATTCTTTGTCAAACAATGTGTTTATGATCAGACTTCACTAATTCTACCTATAGATCGAATCCCACTTCTGTAAATTCTAAGCCTTCACTCTGGTACCATTTTGTATGATATAATTTTGTCATTGTCAAAATCAAGTTAACCTGGGATTCTCTTCAACAAGGGGATTTTAGTCATATCAACAGTCTCTGTTTGTTCATTTATATTTGTTCAACAAAAATACTAGTTTCCTTTACAGGGAGGAAGGGGTATGAGGTACTGCTAAGGTCTAAAATCTAATATAATGAATTTTTCTTTCTTTGTATTCATATGCATTTATCAACCTTTCTACCTAGAGGTTGTTTTAAGAGAAATAGTAGTAGTAAAATATAGTATTTCTTTAATTCCTATTGTATGTTAACACTATTCTAAATGTTTTACATGTATTGAGTTATTCCATTGAATCACCCCATAAAATACGGCTTCTTATTATTCCCACTTTGTGGACAAAAGAAAATGGGCACAAAGAGGTTAGAAAAAATTTGTCTAAGATCATGCAGTTAGTCCTTGATAGTCTGGGATATGATGACGCTAGTCTGACATCATACCCTCCCTCTCAGTCACGGTACTATATTATTCACCAGCGAAGGAGAAGTGCGTAGTTTTACAATGGAAGGGGACAAGCAAATCCAGGATTTTCTAGCTGCAACTGACCCATTAGTAGATGTGAAATTGATTTAGTTTGTAATTTTAGAAGAGAATAACAGAACAGAATAGAAAATAAGAGAGTATGTTACAGGTAGAAATCATGCTTCAGTTTAGTGTGGGTGCATTTGGGTGTGCACTGGCTTACAATGTAAAATATATTTCTTAGTGTGATCAAGGTCAAGAAAGTCAGGGAACCACTGATCTGGTCCAACTTCCCGTAGTGTAAAAGGGGGATAGGTCATAGAAAACCTGAGATCCAGAGGAGTTAAATGATTCCCTGAAAACACATTGGTCAGAAATGTCAAATCCTGAACTTAAATACTTTGTAGTATTAATCACTCCTATTCTCTCTGTCCAGCATCTGTTGTGGCTGCCATTACTACAAATTAAGTTACTTAAACTGGAATTTCTCTAACTTGGATGTGTATTAGAATCACACAGAAGCCTAGCACTACCCTACTTCAACAAGCGTAGGGTTCTATATTTTTATTACCTCTCCAGGTGACTTTGTTACATACGAACTTTGAAGAACTGCTGTCTTAAACTCCATTGTGCCACAGCATATACTGAATGATTGCCATGTGTATTACCAGAACTTTGCCAAAGACCGTTAGAGACAATAAAAGAGATAGAGCCTCTGTCGATGAGGAATTTAAATTCTATTAGGAAAATCAAGATGTGCATTAATGATTTAGGGAGGATAAACTATGTAAGTGCTTTTTAAACCTTATTTAATAAGATTATTAAGTACAAACGGAATTCCAGAAGGCAATTTTTAAAAAATTCCCGTATAGGCATATACAAAGGAAACCTCATAATGCTTTTTTAAGAGAGGATGTTTTATGAGAAAATATGGTAGAGAAAGTTGAATTGATTTTCCCCAACTCACAGAGGAATTGCTAGTGTCAAGTGAACAGATTTAACTCCAATGCAGTACTCCTAGGATGTATTCCCCCAGGCCAGCTGACTCACCAAAATCACAGTGACAGCAGGTGATTTGTTCCTTCTTTATTGGCAGAACATTGAGTGTGTTAGAGTTCGCGGCCAATTTGGGGTCAAAGGTAAGTTCATTTGCAATGCTTTCAAGAGGCTCTTACTGATGTTCCTTTACATATAACACCAATGAATGGTCACTTTAAGGGCCCTTCAGTCACAGGGCACACATAGAAGTCATGGGTCACTTACAAAAATCAGCTCCAAATTGTAGTAAATTAAATGTCACAGCTGGTTCTCTAGAGATTTTCTGGTTTTATCTCTTCATGTTGAGATGAAAGAGATAGATTCCCTCACCTTGGTTGAAGGAATCTAAGTAGTTGTGTTATTTTCTCAAAGAACAGTAAAACATTCCTGTTATTAGCTTTTAATGATAAAATTTAATTAATAAAAATAAATTACATACAAAAATACATAATACATAGTATAGTATACATAATACATATATCAAATTATATAATCTTTTATTTAATACAATTATAAACTTACATGTTAAAATGTCATAATTATGGAGAACTATTTAAAATTAATTATGAAATCATTAACTTACATGTAGTTCAATAGAAAAGGCTGTCTTTCTCCTTTTATGAACAACTTAAGTAAAGCTGCTACTAGCAAAAAAAAAAAAAGGTGCTACTAACCGTTCAACGTATTTATATGAATTAGAAAAGGGAATCCTTACAAAAACGGCATAATACCTTGTTACAATTTAGATCTTGTGCTGTGCGGAACCCCGCAGATGACCCGTATTCAATAATAAGATCATAGAATCATAGAAATAAGCAGGGGCATTTGAGATAATGTAATCTCACACTATTATTCTACACATACGAGTCAGATATGTTATAATATTTCCTAGGGCAGACACGTAGTTAATGCTAAAGCTAGGACCGGAATGTGGGTCCCACATTCCCAGACCACAGTTTATTTCTCTATTTCATAAGTAAAGAATAGATGTGTTCTACTCAACAGGTCACAGAGGTTTACTTATTCCAGTTTCTAGATGTTGCTGGAAATTGTTATCACTAACTTTTTATTTGTTTATGCCGATGTTCAGCTTTTTCCAAGGGCCAAATAAAGGTTGTTGACTTTGGACAAAAAATCTCTCTCCTCCTAAATCTCTCTAGCTAAATTGTGTGCCAGTTTGATTAAGTAAGAATAACATCTGCTTCATCATTAGTTAACGGTGATATCATGTTGCATATTTGCATAAACATTGATGAGATAGTTACATTTAAAAAAAAAACCCAGATTTAAAGGACTCATATCTAAAAGACAGATCCAGGGGCATCTGGGTGACTCAGTGGGTTAAAGCCTCTGCCTTTGGCTCAGGTCATCGTCTCAGGGTCCTGGGATCGAGCCCCACATTGGGCTCTCTGCTCAGCAGGGAGCCTGTTTCCTCCTCTCTCTCTCTCTGCCTGCCTCTCTGCCTACTTGTGATCTCTGTCAAATAAATAAATACAATCTTAAAAAAAAACAACAACAAAAAAACAAAACAAAACAGATCTACACAGTGCTCTACCAGAGCTGCAGGGCAATGTGGGCTGGGTGTCGGAAGGGTGCCATTTGGGAAATCATGGAACCTCTCTGAGCTCTGATTTCCACATTTGTATACTGAAGACAATAATAAACACATTTAGGGAAGTTTTTAAGACTAAAAAGGTTGTTGTTTGTCAGCTTGCATTTTACTATCTGCGCTTAAAATACCCCCACCCCCACCAGATTCCTCTGGCAACCTCCACCTTCCCTTCTGATTTCTATAGTCTCCATTTCCCCCTTTCATTCTCCTCTCCTCACTCCCACTTTTTGGGATAGTTAATAGGTAAGAAAGAGCGACACCTGATAAGGAAAAAGGGGCTCGAGTGGCTCAGCATACAGTCAGTTCACAGAGTTGCCAGTATGTGGGGATCCCACAAAAGTCAATAGAGTTTTTGGCTATGCTAATGGAATGGTCATACCAAGACCGAGGAGTTGATAATTCTGTACTGTCCAAAGTGTGGCCTTAGGATCCAAGAAGGATATTTCAGGGAGAATGGTGGCAAACCAGAGTGCTTCCGGAGCGGGGCAAATATGCTGGTGAGAAGATTAAAAATCTCATCAGATATAAAAATCAAAAGAATGAGTGATGTTGTCCTTGGAGAATTGTCTCAGCTCGAAGGGCATGGTAGTCCCTGGCATCAGACAGTTTATAAAGAGCAACTATTCTGTACAATTTCTGTATATACCATGACCTCTTGAGTAGGCAACGAAGAGACAGAAGCCATGGAAGTTTTTGTTGTTACTGTTCGTTTTTTATTTTAAATACAGAGCTGCCCAAAGATAGGATGGGCTTCTTCCTAAGGGAGTGAGCTTCCTGTAACTGAAGATGTGTAAACAGAGGCCAGAAAATCTTCAAATACAATATTGTAGAGTTAAGTCAGGTATGAGATAGGATATTGGACAAGAATATATTTACCTTTTTTTTTTTTAAAGATTTTATTTATTTATCTGTCAGAGAGAGAGAGGGAGAGAGAGCAAGCACAGGCAGACAGAATGGCAGGCAGAGGCAGAGGGAGAAGCAGGCTCCCTGCTGAGCAAGGAGCCCGATGTGGGACTCTATCCCAGGACGCTGGGATCATGACCTGAGCCAAAGGCAGCTGCTTAACCAACTGAGCCACCCAGGCGTCCCTATATTTACCTTTTTTTAAGGTCATGAACTTTGACAAATTGTTTAAAATTATGAGCGCTTTTCCCACTTTAAAAAAAAAGCAAAAAAACACGAATGACTGGGTGCCTCAGTCAGTTAAGTGTCTGCCTTCAGCTCAGGTTGAGAACCCAGGGTTCTGGGGTGCCTGGGGGTTCAGTGGGCTAAGTATCTGCCTTCGGTTCAGGTCATAATCTCAGCGTCCTGGGATTGAGCCCCACATCAGGCTCTCTGCTCATCAGGGAATGTGCTTCTCCTCTCTCTCTGCCTGCCTCTCTGCCTACTTGTGATCTCTGTCTGTCAAATAAATAAATAAAATCTTAAAAACAAAAACAAAAACAAAAAATAAAAAACAGGGTTCTGGGATCCAGTCCTGCATGGTCTCCTTGCTCAGCAGGAAGCCTGCTTCTCCCTCTGCCTGCCACTCCCCTGCTTATGCATGCTCTCTCTCTCTCTCTCTCTCTCTCTCTGACAAATAAATAAAATCTTAAAAAACAGAAAACACAGCAATGCATACCCACTAAAATGGCACATAAATTTTCAGGGAATATACAGCTCACACAAAGCCCATCTATGGACTCCTTTAAGACCACAGGCCTATAGTTAAGACTTTGGGGATGGAACGAATTTTAAGCCCCCTTCCATCTCTGAGAATCTGTGATTGTCATTTCTCTGCCTCCCAGTTTTTGTCTGAATAGGCATGCTTGTCCTTCTCAAGAAGAAATCTTTTGTAAGTATCAGAAAAACAAAACAAAACAAAAAACCCAGGAGAGCTCCCAAACCAGTGTCAGTGAGGACCAGGCTCCCATGGCAGTCCTCAGCAGCGGGGACCAACAGGTTTGCTGACGCGGAGGGCTGAGGGTGCAATTGTCCGTGCAGAACTTCTGCTTCTGATCCCACCCTCTCGGTACTTTTGATGTGCACTCCTAAGGCAATTTTCTGTGTTTATTGGTTAGTATCATACGCTTTTACCAGCTATGCAAGCCAAGAGCTATAATATCCTTCCTCTTTGAATTGAGGTTTTAACTGTCGAAAGATTGTTGTCTTTATGCTGAATGGAAGTTGCAGTCTAGCAAAGAACTGATTTCAAATTACCCCATCAACTTGCTAAAACGATGATGCATTTGCCATAGTATTCAGGCACAGAGGGTTTCCGATATGTGGCTAGATTGTTCGTGGAAATGTCAGTCATCAAATGCACGGTGGATATTTATTTTTTCCTCTGGGTCACAGAAGTGCACTTGAATTGGATGCTTCCTCTTTTCTCTGTACCATTAAGATATTGACAGGTTCAGAGTGGCTGGGTTTGAAATTTTAAGAATAACTAGCTCATAACATTTCACTTTCTGCTCTAGGGCAGGGTGAGTTGCGTATAAATCAGGCTGCAAATGTGATGAATTGATTGTCTCCGACTCAATTAGCTTAATGTGGGTAGGAGGATTTCCAGGTTTTGCAGCCTCTGTTTTACTAATCCTCTGAGCAGACGGTTACATAAAATGTGGCTGTGTATTAAAGCCAGAGCCTCAGAGAAACATGGTTGGTATTTTTCATTTCACATCTAATGTCATCCTGTATTTCACAGCTTTGATTTGGATCCGAAGCTGCTGAGCGATGGTTCTTACTATGATTTATATTGTTGCAAGCCTTACCTTGTTATCTTTCTGCCTCCTGACCGAGTTAAGAAAGTAGCCTAATAGAACTGCTGCTGTCACTGGGTGATTTAATTGGGGGGAAAAATATTTCAGCAATTTAAGGAAAACTGCAGAAGTTGAAGCTGTTCCTCTGTCAAATAAATGATCAGATGAGATGAGTCCCAGTAAAGCAGATGCTGACGTTTCAAGAGCTTTCAACACACTCATCATACTTTGGTAGTGAAATTTGTTGGAGGAACTGATTACGGAGTTTGCTTTTTGTTTTCTTAAGGAGAATCTACTGAGGCTGTGAATAATGTCTATTTTAAAGAAAATATCTTAGATTTAAATACATTTTTTGCCTAGGGACATTATTAGACATCTTCTCTAAATTGCCTCTGTTAGCATTCATTGGTTGAATCTTTATCCTGTATTTTCTTCTTTCCCCCTCTCTTCTCTTTTAGTCCCTCTATCAATCCCAGTTTCATCCTTGCTCATAAACTGTGAAGGATGAGGACACTGAAATGATACCCAGATGGTTTAGTCCAAGATCCTCCCAATTCAATGTTTGTGACCTTGGGCAAGTCATTGGTCTCTTTAAGCTTTGTATTGTCTTTTCCTCTAAAACATGATAATATGAGTACTAGATGGGATTGAAATGAAAATCTGGTGAGATTGAGCACTGTGCTGCTGTCCTCAATGATAAACTGAGGCTTAGGATAGTTGTTAAACATTGTTTCAGTACCTACTCTGGGGTAGGCACTGTGACAGGTACCACAAGGTAGAATGATGAATGGGACATAATCCACCCACTTTATATTCACATAATACAAGACATTGGATGTCTTATGGTTTACAAGGTGCCCTCTGATGTCTCTTTCGATTAGCCCAATGGCCCTGTGAAATAGGTAGCCAATTATTATTACTTACACTTTTCAGAGAAAGAAAAAGACCAAATGAGATTAGGCTATTTGCTTAAGATCACATAGTTAAATTATTTTGCAAATTCCTACTACAAACATACATAGTTTTCATGTTCTGTCCTGTGCAAACCACTATAAATCTAAAGATCAACGAGAAATAGTCCCTAAAGTTCAAAGTCAAGTGCAGAAGAAAAACAAACCAATAAGGTAAATAAAGTGGAAGCATTCAGGATAGAATTACTAGTAGCAACCTCCCCATATTGTCTCAAACCTGATGTTTTTAAGGCACTGCATTCTGATAGTTGGATCTCCATTAACATACAAGTTCTCTATACTCCCAGAAGTTCTTGGTAAGTACTGATATTGTTTACTAAGAAATCTGAGGACAGACAGACTTTCCCATGCAGAAAAACTAAAGAAAGATTAGCACAACCCAAAAGTTAGAATGGTTCTCCTACTGGGAGGGCACAGGCAGAGCTGTCTTTGTGGTTTTACTAAGAAATGCCTATGGCCTTTGGAAATGCCACCTGGCCTCTTGCCCATGTGTAAGAATGAAAGGCAATAATCCTAAAGCCCTTTGCTTGCCTTGGCTGAGAAAAGAGCTTGCCTTTGGATTCAAAGGCAAAGACAGAGACTGCCCCCCCCAACCCTCCCACCTCCGCCACAGTCATTTTTTTCTTTGTCAGGCTGAAGCAGAGTTTAAACTAGGTCAGATTCACTCCAGCTCTGGTCACAGCCTACTGTCCACATTCTGGTCCCAGTTAATTTGGCTGGATCCTGGCTTCAGTTCATCCCAGAGCTTAGTTCAAGGGCATGCGTAGCTTTCTCAAGTCCGAGGAACAGCAATAATCCTAAAGCCTTTTATTTGCCTTGGCTGAAAAAGTTGAGTGGGTAGACTTATATAGGCTTTGGAGCATGCAGAACTAATTTTGAACTGCAACTCTGTCGTCTGCTAAGTGTGTGACCTTGAGCATGTCACAGAACATTCTGAGTCTCCATATATTCATATTACTTAGTTGAAAGGGTTGCTGTGAGAATTCGTTTTTCCCAAATTTTACTTCACCACAAGAACCATGTGGAACCCCTTTTTAAAAAAAATCTGCATACATGGGCCCATTGAAACCAATCGAATCAGGATCTTTAGGCAGGGCCCTGAGAACCTGCACTTTTAATATACATCTCAGATGATTTAATTATGAGGTGAGTTTAAAAGATGCTGAGGATGAGTGTATAAAAAACCAGCATAATTTTCTAGCACTCTGGAGGCACCATGAGCACTCCCCAGTGGCTACCTTTTTGTTGAAGATTGTTATGTAGCATTCATATAAGCATTGGGCTATTGAGGTTCCTACATTGTTTGTGATTAGCAGACTACTTGGTACTTTAGTGGTTGTCAAAATAAATTTTTAAACCAAATCGCTTAATGAAGATTTATTTGGAAGCTTCTAAGTACTGGCATTATTCCAGATATCGTAGGAGAGACAAAATGTATATAAACTCTGATATAATTCTGAAGTGTGAATGCCATCATTAATTTTCAATAGTTCCTGAAGGAGGGATTCATTCAACCTAGAGTCTAAAGCAAAGGTACTGTTTAGACTTTAGGGTAAACAAACTTACCAAAGAGAGTGTTCATTTTTATTATTCATACATTCATTCATTCCATTTGATTATTCCTACCCTACCTTGAAAGGGGAAGGACATTCTACCTTAAAAATAAATTTACAAACATAAATTTAGAAGGAAAAAAAAAGTGTTTCCGCAGCTGATATCAAGAAGCTGTAAATTGGGGGTTGTCATCTTTTCTCAGCGCAATATCATTTCCTGGCACACCCACCAAGCCCATTTTATAGATTATCTATTTTTCTTACCCAGAAAATACCTTCTGAGAAACAGATTTTTTTTTTTCTTCTGGAGTACAGTTAGTAGTTACTTAGCCACTAAATCTTAAACATCAAGGAAGGAGAGGTTCCCTGTGAGAAGTTTCTAACTCAAGTTTATTCTTTAAAGTGATGCAAATTACTTACCCTCTTTTATGGAAGACTTTCTAAATGGATTACTTGGCTTTTCCAGTGCTAGAGAATACCAAACAAAGGCTAACTTCTTTCTGTTCTATGATCAATATTAACAATGTAAATTATTATACTTTAATAATAATTCACTTGTGTTAGTAAAATTCCTATTATGTAGGACTATAGGGAACAAAGATAAATAAAACGTGGTATCTTCCTACAATGAATCGTTGCCTGCCAAATGCCACAATCAACTGGTAATAACACAAATACCTAGCATTTTGAAAGTATACGTGCCAAGTTGTGTTCACTCACATTTCACAAAACTCTTCCTCACAGCAGTTCTATGATGTTAGTACTATTTTTACTCCCATTTTACAGATAAGGAAACCATCTGAGGCTATGTAACTTCTTTAAAAATCCCACAACCAGGTTAGTAACACACTTTGTGGTTTTGTTCTGTTTTGTTTTGTTTTGATATCTTGTTCAGGAATTCTGTCTCTTTCACTTCTCGATAGCATGACTGGGCAACATATCTCTGAACTCACTTTTTCATTTTTATAAAGGGTGTTTATGAGAATGGATATTAAAGTAGGTAAAACATTAAAAAATAAAACAAAACATAGTACCTGGCACCTAGTTGTTACTCCCCAAATGTTAGCCCTTCCTTTTCAGTTTTGTCAGACTAATGACAACTAACACTTCTTTGGACTTCCAGAATGGAAGCTTCCCCAAATTCTAACTTAACTGTTTCTAATCATTGTGTGACAAACACAATAAGAATAAGTAAGCTCTGATTAAGTTCTGACTATTTTTAAGGTTTTCTTTTTATCTTTGGTAGTCTGAAGTTTTACTAAAAGGTACTAGGGGTGAATTTATTTTTCTTTATGTTGTTTAGAATTTGGTATGCTTCTTCAGATATGAGGATTCATGTCTTTTTTTAATTCTGAAAATTTCTAAGCAATGGATCTTCCAATATTGCGTCTTCCCCATTTTTTCTATTGTCCCCTTCAGAGTAGATAGAAGTTGGACTTCTCATTCCAGCCTCCGTATCACAGTCTTTTTCATTTATTCCATCATATTTTCTTACTAGCTTGTATCCTGCATAATTTTCAATTCTCCAATTCCCTTTTTACCTATGAAAAATCTGCCATTCAATTTGCCAACTATTTTTCATTTTAAACAGATTTATTTTATACTTCCTCCCAGATTATTCATTTTTTCCCCAATTCTTTATATGCAGATCCTTCCATTTACTGTGTGTGCTGCCTCTCCCCCCTGGTGGAGCGTTTTCTCCTGTAGTTTGTAATTTATTATTGTGAGCTCAACTTTGATAAAAATAATTTTGTCAGTGCTAATTATGCTTGCCATGAGATGGGGAAATATCACCAGAGAAAGGTTTTGTGATGACTTCTGCAGAACACTCCAAACCACAGTGTTTTACATTAATTTATCAATTTAAGAGGGTCTCACACCACATAGGAATGTGGAATGCATACCCACATGAGGCTCTGGCTTGTGAATTCAAATTTCCTTAAAAGATTTGTTATTTAAAGCAAGAGACCTTTTCCTTGTTGCTTCCTCAAGACAAACAAGGTCAGAGTTTTGCTTGTTTGTTTGTTTTTTAAATTCCCTTTAAGGGGCAACTTTGCCAGAATTCACACTTTATGTAAGGGTCGCCGTTTCAAATCTATGCCACTTCTCCCAAGTGGGTATTACAACTCCAGTTTCAAGCTGTTATGATTTTTATAGTCAATATATGTGATATTATTGGTTTATAAGCTGATGGTTCTGGTTTCAAATTTCTCCTGCATTTGTGACACCATGGGATTTCTAATTCTTGTGTTTGAGCTCAGCTGTCTATTTTAAAATACTTATTTTTACATTTTATTCAGAATTTCTATATGTTGGTATTAGGAGGTTAGCCATGTTGTAGAAGACCATATACTCTATACACCTACATTCAGTCAAAAATAAACATTTATTGAGTATTTACTTTTTATCAGACACCAGTGAAAGCACTAGAGACAACAGTGGTGAATGAAACAGAAGTTCCTGTTTTCACAAAGTTTAATTATAGTGGAAGTATACAGACCATAAACAAATAAACATATAATGCCAGATGGTGATAAATACTATGAAAAAAGCAGAATTAAAAAAAAAAAAACAGTAGTGTGGGGACGTAATATTGGGAAGGATGACAATGACACTATTTTAGATGGAATGGTAAAGGAATAAATTTCTATCACAGTGACATTTGAGCAAAGGCCTGAAAAATAAGAAGGCTAGGTATGTAAATAATGAGTGTCCAATGAAAGACAACAGCTAGTGCAAAGGCCCTGAGGTTAGAACATGTTTACTGTGTTCAAGGATCTGCAAAAAGGCCAGTAAGGCACAACAAACCAGAAGAACTGTTGTAGCAAGTGGGGTCAGTAAGGTTTTGTGGAAGTAAATGGATGCGGCAGGCAGCTCATTTGTATCTTATAAACCAAAATGAGGACTTGTGGGTTTGTTTAGAATCAGATAAGAAATCAGTGGAAGGGTTTTGAGAAGCCAGTGGAGAGTTTGAGAAGAGTAAAAGAATGTGATTTATGTTTTGAAATATATCTTTCTCTATAGAGAATAGACTACGTCTGTGTCACATAAATCAAATATTGTCACCTCGTTTGCCAAGTGTGAATTAGGATAGAAAAAGAATTACCTAATAAAGTTTCACCTTTATAGATCTGAGATGATTTTAGAAATCAAACTGGAATTTCTAGCCAAGTATTAACAACTTTACCTTCTCCTACATCTCATGGTTTTTATTTGAGATACATAGAGATATAGCTGCTTCAAATAAAACTTAAATCAAGTTTGAATTTGAGAATAGGATTAGTGCAAATCCAAATATAATCATTCCTCTAAATTAATTCATTCCATTTCTTAGGATATATTTTAAGGTCAAATAACTTCTTTTGAAGTCTTCTTTCCTTGATAGAAAATTAATATTACTCCTAGAGTTGCTAGTGTAAGATTCTCTTTGCCTTGAGTTAAAAGACCTACAGGGAAGTCAAGATTTAATTGTCCCTAAGGATATCTTGTATTTTATAGTGCTTGCTACTTATATATATGCACATATATCAAATGTTATATACAAGGATATGTCAAAAAATACCAGAGAGGATGCATTTTCTAGTGGCATTCTACATTTGGCATTATTATTTGTCAGCAACTAGTACTTCAACTTTGCAAAAACAGGAGCTTAGTCTTGTCGGTATATCCAGAAGTGATCAGGTTCAAAGTATTGACTCATATTAACTAAATTAATGAAATTTTTGTCTCAATATACTTATCACTTTTTTCCAGAGCCCTTCCTTAACTCCACAAATCTGAATTAGCTACCCTCCTGGTGCTTCCCTATCAGCCTGTTATTTATTTCTGTCTCAGCATTTACCATTCTCCATTGTAATTGTTAATTTATAGATCTTCAGGCTCTTTCCCTATAACTATGAGCTTTTTGAGGGTAGGCACTATATTTGATTTATTTCTGTAATAATAGTGTCTGATACATAAGGAGACTCAGTGAATATTTGTCGAACATGAGTGAATGAATGAATAAAAATCCGATGCCAACTAATTAATCTGCTATGATGGATAAGTCTACCATGTGGGCAGAAAACCTCACTGGCAATTCAACCAGGCCGTCCAGTAGAAATACCTACTTGGGAAGCCAACTGATAGGCTTCTCCTAAAATCTCCTAAAAAGATTATGGAATGAATGGAGACTTGGAGTGAAGAAGTACAATGACCTTAACCACTAGTAATGTTAAGCCACATTTGCCACCGCTGTAGCCATCTCCACTAAGGATAGACTGCCTGTGAGAGCAGAATAATTCTTGATATTCTTAATTTTTCTCTGGGCAGTTTTTGACTTTGCAGTAAATTTTTTTTTCTCTCTTCTTTTCTTAAATTTCAGATATACCAACATTATATCTTACACCAACATAACTTCTGTAACGAGTTATCACAAACTGCATGGCTTAAACAAACACAAATTTATTATTTTACAGTTCTGGGTACCAGGAGTCCAAAATTGGACTCATTGGACTAAAATTAAGGTATCTGCAGGGCTCTGTTCTTTCTGAAGACTCAAAGGGAGACTCCATTTCCTTGCCTTTTCCAGCTTCTAGAGGGCATCTTCAATTCTTTACTTATGGCCCCTTTCTTCATCTTTAAAGCCAGAACTGTAACATTCTTAAAATTCTCTCTGACTCTGCTTCTGCCCAAACATATCTTTCTTACTTTTTAATTTTATTTGTTCTAAAGATTTATTTTATTTATTTCAGCAGAAGAGGAGGGGCAGAGAGAGAAGGAGAGAGAATCTCAAGCAGACTCTGCATTGAGCACAGAGGCCAACTCAAGACTTGCTCTCACCACCCTAAGTTCATGACCTGAGCTAAATCCAAGAGTCAGATGCTTAACCAATCGTGCCACCCAGGTGCCCCTATTTTTCTGACTTTTTAAAGGACTCTCTGATTACCCTGGACCCATGTGGATAATTCAAGATAATCTCTCCATATCAAGATTCTTAATTTAATAATTTCTGCAAAGCTCATTTTGCCATGCACCATATACACAAATTGCAGGGATTAAAACATGGACACCTTTGGAGGAACATTATTCTGTCTCCCATGATCCTTAATAGTTTTTCTTTAGAAAGTTCAGCCCAAGATGTAAGGGATTGAACTGTAAAGTGTATTTTTCTCTATTGATATTTGATCCTGCAAATATGCCTAGGACATTGTTTTGTTCCCCCAAATGAACAAAGAATTAGAGCAAGGGAGTGACCTTCAGTACTGATACCTTTAAGCTATGGTTGTAAACATTTACAAACTTTTTTCTAAGATGTCTAAAGAAAACTCACATTTTTAAAAATTATTGCTATTTAATAATGGTTATAATAATGGTAGTAATAATAATGATAATAAACTACTATCTTTGTCACTGAACAAATGAGACACTAGCCTAGGGACATTTTATCTCAGTACCTATAATAAAACAGAAGTTAGTTTCTTTATTTTGCAAATAAGGAATCTGGAATTGACAAAAATGTAAACACATGCTCAGAGCCACTTAACCAATAAATAATGGAGCTGAAATTCAAACTGTCTCTTTCAAAACCAGCCATGATTTTTCCTAGGTTGGGAGACTTAGATATATTACTTAACCTTGCTAAGTGTCAGATTGCCTAGCTATAAAATGGAAATAGTATCTATCTCACAAGAATTTTGTGAAAAGAAGTGCAATGTTATGTGTAGTGTATGTGAATACTTGACACAATGACCATTATACAGTATGAGCTCACTAAATGTTACTTTTTACTTAAAAACTAAAATTTAGGATCACCTGGGTGGCTCAGTCCTTAAGAGTCTGCCTTTGGTTCAGGTCCTGATATCGGGGTCCTGGGATCGAGCCCAACATCCGGCTCCCTGCTCCTGCTTAGTGGGAGGCCTGCTTCTCCCTCTCCCACTCCCCCTGCTGTGTCCCCTCTCTCTCTGGGTCTCTCTCTGTTAAATAAATAAATAAATAAAATCTTTAAAAAATAAAAAATAAAATTGAAATCTTATTTCCTACCTCGTGATATATTATACCAACATTTGGTGGTCATTTATCATTGTTTCATTGCTCCATAATACTCATTATATGAAATAAATAGGATATATGTTAATACAACTGATTCACCACAGTCAAAACTGAGGCACAGAAAGACGGTGCTCCAACTATTGGCAATTTCAACTAGTGTGACATAAAAAAAATATGTAACTGAATGGTAAACACACTGTTCATATAATACTGCATAGCAATGAGAACAATATTTTGTTATCTGTGTTTGTATGTGCATGTGTGTTGGGGGGTTATATTTGGACTTATATGTACATGGATGATTCAGCCAGTCTGAGATCACATTTTAGAATCAACCCATAGATGTTGCTGCTAGATCACAGGAGTAAATACACTGAGGGTTTTTATTTGTTTGGCTCTCGCTGTTGTTTATTTCTTTTCTTTTTTTTCTTTCTTTTTTTTTTTTTTTTTTTTCAGGTAAAGCTCCTCAAACTGTCATTATTGATATGTGATCCTTTGGGTCATCATTTATATTTCTAACAAGAACTAGTGCTCCATGAAGATTTCAGTGTTAAAAACATTATTTATTTATTTATTTAATATCTTTTTTTTAAATGGTTGGTTTAGTGACTGAAAAAAAAAAACTACATAATTCCTCACTTTACCTTTTAATCAACTTTGGGTTTCAGAAAAACAAAAAACCAAAACCCTGAAGATGAAAAAGAGTTGTTGTGGCAATTAGGTCAGCACAATCTTAGTTTTTGTCTTTGAAGTCAAGCTTAAGTTGTATCTTTGATAAATAAGTAATGAGGTTTCACACATTGGTCTAAATTATCTAGTCATAACAGTGTTTGATAATAAAAGAGATGTCATTAATAATTGAGAATCAGTAATACCCAGAATGGCTTCTGATAAGCCAAACATTTAGTAGTTTGGTAGGATTTGGCATTGTGAGTTCAAATAGTCCTGCCAGGGATTTCCCTGATGGAAGTTGGTATCTAAATAGTTGAAACTTTTTGGCCTTCTGCAGAGGAGGAGAAGAGTGGAAACACCAGGGGCTTCCCTCTTTTTTTTTTTTTTTAAGATTTTATTTATTTATTTGAGAGAGAGAGACAGAGATAGCAAGAGAGAGAGCATGAGCAGGGAGGAGTGGGAGAAGCAGGCTCCTTGATGAGCCAGGAGCCCAAACTGGGGCTCGATCCCAGGACCCTAGGATCATGACCTGAGTTAAAGGCAGATGCCCCAGGGATTTCCCTGTTAAATGAATATGAATTTGAAACTTGGGCTTAACTGTATATCTCTGAACTTCAGTTTTCTTATCTGTAAAGTTGGTGTAATGCTTCTACTTTATAGAATTACTAACTGAGAAAACGCATGAAAAGGGCCTAAAATAGGGTCTGGTATGTAGTAAGTGCTCATGAAATGATGGTAGCTCTTTTCATTGTTATTCAACAATCATATCAATGCCACAATTAGGGGAATACATGCATCTGTATTGCAGTTATGAATACATTTCCAAGTCACACTCATATTCATCAGAGTGTATTGTAGGGAAAAGTACATAGTGATCTTACAGAGTTTGTGATGCCAAGAAAGAATAAATGTTGAGGAGTCCCAGAATGTAAAGTCACCTAAGTTTTGAAGATAAGAATGGCACAGTTATGTTTATGGGATAATATTTCAATTTCCTCACTGAGGTCCATTTCCCGAGTGTTTCTGAGTTTTTATTAAAGTTCTACGATAAATGTGTACCCTGTTGAACCCGCTGAGTCAGACTTTTCCTAAGGACCATCTATCACTTTAAGTTACCAGGCAGTCTAGCTCTGGGGCTAGACAGATTGCTTGGTGGAGATGAGGGTGACTTGGCCACAGAGGTCTCTCATCTCATCTGTTCTCATGAAAATACCTGTGACACTCTCTGAGAAAAGCCAAGAGACTTGGTTCTAAAAAAGCACACACAAGGCAGACTGCCTTTCCAGGGAAGAGTCTAAGTGTCCCATTTAGCAGGCTGTGTTAGAGAAACTTCGACTTTGACATTAAATCCACCTGCTTCACATGATTTTCACCTGGTTGTTACACTCTTTACTCACCAACCTTTTCCCAAAATGTAATTCAGGGACATTCATTATGTGTCTACTCTGTCATACCACTATTAGATCCTTTGCACGTATTAACTCACTTAATATTGAGGTGACCCTATAAAATATTACTGGGTATTCAGAGATGGATAAAGTGGTGGCCTTGTCTTTGATCAGTTAGTTCTCTGACTGCCCAAGGAGACCCTTGCAAAAGGCCCCTTCCTAGGAAATAGTGCTGCATGAGGCCTCACTTTTCCAATCAGCTACCTCTCTGCTCTGTATCACCACTACCACCACTCCTAGTCTTCAAGTTGTTATCAGAACCATGATGAGGAAGAATTTTAGAATGTATTGTAGGAGAATCTCTTCCATTTCATTTGGTATAGGTGAGTTCTTCTCAGTGTCCTGCTTTTTCTTTCCCAACTATTCCAATCAAGCATGTATTCTTGACCTTCCTCCCACGGGGATTCCTCCTGAGCTGTGAATGATGACGAACTTACTTTTCTTTCTTACTTTTCTTTTACTGTGCGTTACAGTTTCTGTTCTCCTTTTCATCTCTTTAAATATTCACCTACATCTGTGTCTTCCATTTCTACGAATAGGATCCTTAGAGGGCTAGATATCTTGAAGGCCTCTGTAATAAAGAAGTAAACACCTCTAGAAAATGTTCAGAGAATTTTAAGAAAATCATCTAAAATGGAGTAATTCAGTTTACATTGAATTTTACAGATGAGGGAACCGGAAAGTGAGGCAGAACACCTAAGTTTATAGCACTGGGGTCAGAGCAGGATCTGATATCCAAAGTCTCCTGGGTATCAGTGTATTTAAAGCTTGGAAAGAAGTAGTCCATCTTTATTCCAATGGCCTTTCCACTGTATCATTTATTTCCCCTTAACAAATTACTTCCATAATAGCTTGATCAGGTAATTATATCACTGAGGACAATCTAGGAATTAAAATGTAATTTAGAGGACGTTAGTTCAATTTTTATCATCACAAATAATAAAATCCTTTAGATTTACATTGCACTGAGAGTTTGTAAGAACCTAAATATACATAACCATTTCTCACAACATCTGCGTGATATAAGTTATTTTTCTCCCAAATACAGAGATGGGATATTAAAAGCAAAAAGTACGTCCTCCAAAAAACAAAAAAGAAAGAAAAGAATCATATAATGAACCTTTTTTTTAAACTTCTTTTTCTCTATTACTTGATGTCTCTGATTTCTCCTATTTGCTCCTTAATCTTAGATATCCATTTTTCTAAAAACATTTCAGAATATTTCTAATAAATGAGTATTTAATATATATATTGACTATTTCATGATTAAAAGCTTAAAACATAAATTTTGCATTTGGGGATTTATATTTCCCATATTGGGGTAGTTAGGTGGTAAGAAGGAAGAGTTGGAAACCTTTTGTCCGTATCTCAGTATAACCAATTCTGTTTGAGAATCTGCTATGGAGCAAACAATGAAAGAAACTAGGTTTGGGGAGCTGAGGTGGGTACACTTGCCAAAAATCATATTTTCTGAAGTTTGAGGTACTGAATTCATCAGATAATCAATATCATAAACAATTATATGAGGATTATTGTAGGATCTTGGCAAATACATTTGTGAATTGCTATTTATAATACTTTCTGAATCAGGGAACTAGGACCTTTTAACTACTTTAGAACAAGTTTCTGTCTACCTGGAAAGCTGGTTAGAGTGAGAAGTCTTCTCAATATTTGTCCTGTGTTGTGTTGGGATTGATGAGCTTTCTAATTGTTTGCCTGATTTTCTGGTCCCAGTGCACCTTGGACCTTAAATCTTACTAAATTTCATGGTTTTTGCTTAATTATCCCCAATTCAAGTGGACAGGGGTGCTTGTGCTTTCTTGATGCTAGGAGATTGCAAATGCAGATCCTAACCTGCTTTAGGCAAAATATGCTTAGGTGACCCCAACTAGATCACATTCCCTGACCAGATTGGAGTGACTCCAAAGATAGGAAAATGCTCTGGAAAGACACTAAACAGTTCCTTTTCTCCGCATTCCGAGGAGTTTTATCCTGTTTTATCCATGTCTGAATCTAGTTTTCTAATGTTTCAATCAGTTCTTTAAGCTATCCAATTTTCTAGCAATTAATTCCTTTTTTCCTTAATTTAGTGAAACCTATTTGCTTATTTGCTTTCCCCTCCTTGCAACCAAATAACCCTGGCTGAGACATCATCTGTGTGTGAATAGAGTCTATTGCATGCCTGGGTGAAACCTGTCAGTTGTCCCTTCCAACTGCCCAATCAAGAGGGGACGGAGGTTCAGGGCAGAATGTTGTGTTTGACTGGCACGTTCTCATACTTCAGTTTCCCGTTAAAAAATCACCTCCATAAAAAGTTTTTTTAAAACATACTATCTAATGGTTCCTCTTCAAAGCACTCAACCACATGACCATGTTTATTTTATTTCCTTTATCACAAGCTGTCTTATTTGTTTATTTTTGCCCAAATATTGTACCTTTCCTTCCCAAATGTAATCTTCTTGAGGGTAGGGATCTTGTCTATCTTATTCATCTCTGTGTCCCTAGAAATAATGACAATGCTTGGTACATAGTAGATCACGAGTAATTACTTTAAATGAAAGAACAGGTGAATGAACTAGTGAGTGAATAAGCTTGCCCACAACCACACAGCTTCTGAGAGGTAGAGATTGGATTTGAACTGAGGTAACCTGACCCTAGGGTCTACGTTCAGCTTTGTGGGCAGTTTAAAAGCAAGTAGGTTAATGTGTACGTGCACACATGTAGCTACATGAGGGAGAGAGAGAGAAATGGAGACAAAGAAAGAATGGTGATGAAGAAAACAGAAATGGTTACTTTGATCTGCTAACCTAGAAAATGTTTCTATTTAGTGCCAACCCAAGGCTCTTTTTTAAAAAATTTTAAATGATTATAGTTGATACTCAATTTTGTGTTAGTTTCATGTATACAGCATAGTGATCCGACAAATTTATACCTATGATGTACTCACCACAAGTATAGCTACCATCTGTCACCATACAGCACAATGACAGTATCATTGACCATATTCCCTGTGCTGTATCCTTTATCGCAGTGACTATTTTACTCGATAAATGGAAGCCTGTATCTCCCACTCTCCTTTACCCATTTTGCCTGCCCCCCACCCTCATCCCCTCTGGCATCCATCAGTTTATTCTCTCTATTTTTGGGTCTGTTTCAGCTTTTTGTTCATTTGTTTGTTTGTTTGTTTGTTTTAAGATTTTATTTATTTATTTGACAGACAGAGATCACAAGTAGGCAGAGAGGCAGGCAGAGAGAGAGAGAAGAGGAAGCAGGCTCCCTGTGGAGCAGACAGCCCGACGTGGGGCTCGATCCCAGGACCCTGGGATCATGACCCGGGCCGAAGGCAGAGGCCCTAACCCACTGAGCCACCCAGGCGCCCCTCATTTGTTTGTTTTTACATTTGTTTTGTTGTGTTTTTTTTTTAATTACACATATAATTGCAAACATACCATATTTGTCTTTCTCTGTCTAACTTACCTCACTTAGCATAATACCCTCTAGGTCCATCCATGTTGTGACAAATAGCAAGATCTCATCCTTTGCTATGGCTGAGTAATATTCTATTGCATATATATACCACATCTTCTTTATCCATTCATCTAATGATGGACACTTGCAACCCAAGTTCTTAAAGAAGTAAAGCTGTTAATCTTTGCTTTCTGTTTAAGCCACTTTGAGCCATTTTCATCAAAGATCTCTAAATAGTTCAGTTTAATATAGCAGTTTGATAATAGTGTTGTCATGAGCCTCCCACTTGTAATATACAGGCCTTATGTTTTAGCACTTCTTTGGAATAAAGGTCATGGATGGGGTATTAAAAAGTGTGGCATTTTTGCCATGAGCAAAATGGTCCCTGGGCAAATTTAAACTACCTAGTCGTCATTAGCCCTATTAGTGATGAAATGGCTATTCAACTCAAAGTCTGCCATCATCAGGGACTATGTTCAGCACTAATGGACATTATTTCACTTATCCTTATAACAAATACCCTATGAGGCAGACATCATCATCCCATTTTACAGATGAGGCAACTCAGGTTCAGAGAGTATACGTAAATCACGTAGGTAGTTGGCAGCAACCAGCCCAAATTCTTAGCCATTCAGCTGTTGAGAATAGGGTATTAAAACCCTTGGAAAAGAATATAGTTTATATTTAAACAGATTACTAAAATCTAAGAAAAAGTGAGAATCAGTTTTGGTGAAGAAGCCTAGGACTCATAATTATAAAATGGAGGTCCCAGGTATAAGTTTGATAGAGTGGATCTAAGCAGCCTTAAGCTAGTCATTCTTCGGGGTGTTCAAAATAAAGGCTTGCACCTGTCCTGCACGTACAGGTGTCCAACCCCAGCTTCACCACTTCTTTTTGCTTTTGCTTCAAACAAATCACTTTTTCCCCCCTAAGATTTATTTATTTCTTTTAAAGAGAGAGAGCATGAGGAAAAGGCAAAGGGAGACAGAATCCTCAAGCTGACTCCCCTCTGAGTGCAGAGCCTCATGCTGGGCTTCATCCCAGGACCCTGAGATCATGACCTGAGTTGAAATCAAGAGTCTGATGCTTAACTGATGGAACCTCCCAGACACCCCTAAATCAATTTATTTCTAACTGCTTCAATTCCCTAACTGTAGGATGAAGAAAAATAATACCTGAAACATGTGGGGAGTAAGAAAGACAATCCATGTTTGAAAACTCTAGAATGTTCTAAGAATGCCAGGGGTGAGATTTTTAGGTAATGGCTGCCTCAGCACTTTAATAGATACCATTTTTACAAGGAGGGCTTTCTTCTGGCACAAGAGAATGTTGCTTCTGTGTTTTAACCAAAACTTCCATTTATACCCTATCTGTTTAGTTTTGTTTTTAACTAGTACCTTTAACAAATTGTTTACATTATCTGTTGTTACTGACATGGTGGGACTGTTTCCTTAACAGAGTTTAGAATGTTGTACTTTTGTTGAGATTTGATGCCTCAGTCAGCAGAGGAGTTTTATTAGGGTGGAGACTGATTTATTCATCTGTCTCCCCTGAACCCACACATAATACCTGACACCCACTGAGCTCCATGTCATTGGGCTGATTGAATTCATGCATTCCTATTAAATAGCCTCTTTGGATCTCAGTTTCTTAATCATTGTGAATTAACATAGAAACCCAATGTAATAAGCATCCCTGAGAATTTAAGGCAAACCTAGGAGATGCTGAATTTCATGTTAAGACATTTTATAACGTATTTATTGTTGTCTAACACTAGTTATCTCTTTTAGCTTAGTTTACGCTAAGCTGATGGGTAGGCAGTAAGTATCCCAGTTTCCACCCCACTGAGCAAGTCTACCTTTGGAAACAATTTGTGGGAAGCTGTCATGTAGAAAATGATTGTGTTTTCATGTGTGGTTTTTACTCATTTACTTTTTTACCATGAGTGCCTCGGTTCTGTCCTCTGGTGTGCTGTGCATTTTGATTACCAGTCAGTTATGAGCCATAGCTCGATCAGTGGATCCCTTTTTCTGTCTCCTTCCTTGAAGCCTGCATGGCCGCCTGCTGTCAGATAAAGGTGATGCGGCTCCATGATGGACCTAAACAGAACTGACATTCAGTGGCGGTATGATGGCATTGGAGTGTCATGCATAAGAGATGATTACTTACTTTAATTTTCATAGAGATTGACATATTTCATTATGCAAAATAATATACATGTTTTATACGAATCCTGAGGTTCCCAAATTCATGAGATGAGAATTCTAATTAGTTTTATGTGAGCCACACAGAGGGCAAATGAGCTGATAATTTTGCTTGAATTAAAATTTCAGAGATTTCCTCAGGGGTCTCCTTTGGAGATAGCAGTGTGTTCTCAGGAGATTCTAACGACCTTCTGAATTTCTAACTCCTTGATCCCCACATGATTTAGAAAAGGTGTTGGCTTTCTGATTGGATAGTGGGATAAGTAACCAGATCTAGGCTGTTTCAGGTACAGCCCCAATTCTGGAACTGTAGAGGCCACAGAGTACACTTGTGACAGGAATAACCTAGGATTTGGGAGAGCTCAGAATCAGTCCCAGCTCTGCTACTTATTAATTGTGTGACTTCAGTCAAGTCATTCAGTGTCTTAAAACTCTCAGGTTTCATACATTTTTAAAAAAATAACTATCCTAATTCCTCGAAAATCCCACAGCAATTTATTTATATCTTCCATATGGGAAGAGAAAGGAAGGGATAATGATATTAATTGAGTATCTTCTATATGGAAACCTGTGCTAAACACATTCATGTTTGTTTTTTAATCTACATAACCAAGTTATGCTATTATCTATTTGCTTAACTAGTGAGGCCACTGCGAATCAGACTTAAATGTTTATTCAAAACTAGAGAACAGGTCAGATAATGAAGGGAAAATTCAAACCTAAATCCCCTTAACCTATATCTCTTCACTGTAATTTCCCAGGCCTGTAATATTTCCCCTACTACTTCACAATAAGTAAGTAGACCATTCCTTTATTCAAAAATTATCAGTATGTATCACACGAGGTACTGGTCAGCATATTAGAGATATAAAGTGAGGCTAATTATCAACTCACATCTCATATGAGACTGCCTTTTCTCTTCCAGTGCACTGTGAATTGTGTGAGAACAAAATAAGATAACACAAATGAAAGAGGTTTGGAAAGCATAATGTACTAAATAAACCTTGGAGGTTATTTTTTTTTTTTTTTTACATAGAATAAGTTTACCCCTGCATTGACTTGGGGTATTTTTCAGTAAGAAGCCCTATACTTTTCCCCATATGTGGTAAGACAATGTTTGAATAAAAGTCATGTTGGAAAAAAAAAATCATGTTGGAAAAAGCAGCAGTCAATCCAACAGTGAATTTCACCTCTATTAACCAAGGTAATAGAGAATCTAGATTCAGTGACATGACATATATATGCCCTAAAAGTTAGGATCATTCTACTAGTTGATTACTAAGGTTAAGTCCCCTTATCTGTAGCCCAACCATTTAGCACACACAAAATACAACAACTCTTAGCGTGCCTGGGTGGCTCCAGTGGGTTAAGACTCTGCCTTCAGCTCAGGTCATGACCTCAGGGTCCTGGGATCAAGCCCCACATCGGCAGAGAGCCTGCTTCCCCCTTTCTCTCTGCCTGCCTCTCTGCCTACTTGTGATCTCTCTCTGTCAAATAAATGAATAAAATCCTTAAAAAAAATGCAACAACCCACACAATAGTTGGGAACTTACCACCCTGACTCAAGTATTGTGTCTCTCTGAAAATATACATAATTCACACCAAGCTGTATAACAACACACATCTTTAAGAATGCAACAAGCATTCTTTACGGATCCTCTTGTAAAAGACGTCTTTCCAGGCAATTAGGGAAACATGAAACTATGAAAAAGTAATGAACCTTGTGGTTCAGGAGGTTGGTACATTCTGAATTTCAGTACCCTCATTCAGTCAGTCAGAAGTTTCAGTAAACCCATTTCCTGTTAGGAACCAAACATTCTTTCCACCAACACAAGAGTTGCTCAGGTCAGCCTCAGCAGAGCTTAGATGCCTGGTAGTACTTGAAAAAGCAGGAGAAATAATGACTTTCTTGGTCCCCAGCCCCGTATCCATACCTGAGTCCCATCTGTAGATAAAACCCTGCTCTGGACCTTGGAAGACACCATGACTGGGGAGAATATGACAAACACTAACCCTATGGCTCAGGAGAAGCAACATCAAATCATTCTTGTTCCTCTAATATTGTGCCTATTCAATACCCTTTTATCATTCTTCAAACATAAGTGATCATCTACTATGCACCACATCTGCTTGAGTGAACAGTGCTAAATATATGACTTCACAGAGCTTGGAGAATAGTAGAGAGGCCATGTAATAAGGAGGCTATTCTGCCCATTGTGAGTATTGTTGGTGCTAATAGAGAGATAAGCACAGGGTACTGTAGGAGTACAGAACAGGAGAACCTCCCCTCACTTGAGGGTAGACAAGGAGTCATCTTAAAATCAATAAGCTGGCATCATTCTTTCATTTATATAACAAAGATTTTTTTGAGTGTCTGGCAGCCACTGTTTAAGCAACTGACACAACAATGAAATGAACAAGGTCAAGTTCCTTTTCTTATGAAAGGGAACCATGCTAAATACTGTAATTTGAAGTTGAGTGCTGTGAAGGAAAATAAAGCAGGAGAAGGGGAATGCTGGTTCAAAGCTGTGAGCCAAGTCGGATGGCACCTTTATGTTAGTTTAGGGTGGTCAGATCAGGCTTCCCTAAGTCTGAGGTAATATTTTGAGTAGAAACTTACAGAAGATGAGAAAGCAAGCCAAGAAGATACCTGGGTACAGGAAACCAAAAGCACAAGGACCTTGAGCCAGTAACCATTGTGTCAGAGGAACAGCAAGTGTGATCGATGGGGAGAGTACTAGGAAATAAGGTCAGAGATGGCCTGGGGGTAGAGTACATAAATCCTTGTAGGATATGATGGAACTTTAAGGGGAAAACTATTGGGGGATTTTTGACAAGGAAGTGACACAACTGGGTTGTTTTTAAGAGGTGTGTATAGGGATGTAAGCATGTGTGAGCGTGCACTGTGTGTGTGTGTGTGTGTGTTCCGATAGTGGTAGAAACAAAGAAGAATGATGAGAGAAAAATGTGGGATGCTGAATAATTTTGTAATTACTCTTGATGCAATGGAAAATCACTGGAGGGTTTTAAAAGGAGAAAGGACAAGTAATGATTGAAATGGGTTGTAGGTACACTCCTCTGTAAGCTGTTGCATCAAGTCAAGCTTGGCCTCTAGACACATTCCTAAAGAACCCTGGAAAACCCATCAGAACTGAGATCCCATTACTCTGCATGGCTCCTGCTTCTTTCGGTTATAGTTGAGGCTCTGCTATCCACTGCCCAGTGTATCTATGGGTAGCACCATGCTGGAATCACTGCTTTTCACCTGGCCCTAGTCCTTGAAACCATATTTATTCGTCACTCATCACTCCCTGTGTCCCCTGGGACTTCGCAGATCACGTGCTAAGGCTGCAGCCCAAAGACTGGCATAGTCCTCACTCTAAACTCTTCCCTGTCTACCTCAGTCAGTTTCTTAGTACATGTTCCACTCTCTTGGGGTGGCCCTGTGTCTAGAGTTCCAGACTTTCCAGATATGGATTGTTTCTCAGCAACCACTCAAAAAGAAGGAATTCTTAGACTTAATATTCTGTTGTGAAATCAAAGTCTGTCAGAGACAGACATGGTCTTCATCTCTACCCTGATCACTGCTCCGTTTAGATCACTTTTCACCTTCTTTCTTCCCTCCCCCACTCGCCATGTGCACCATGGTCCTAGCCAAAGGGCATGGGCTGCACATTTTGGAAGAGTTAGAAATCCCAGGTGTTCTCTTCTGCTTTCTCCTCATCATGTACAAGAAACATTTGCCTTTTGCAGAGGACCCTGCAAAGAAATTGAAGGCAGAGTATACACAGGTTGTCAGTCTTCAATGTTGGGTGTTGAGGTATCTGAGAGGTAGATAACTTGGGGCACATTTGTCTTCTCTGCCTTTTACATGTCATGACAATGGTATAATCTGCCCACCCTATATGCTTTTAAAGTGCCTCACCTTTATCAACTAAATCTAACCTAGATTATAACAAGGTTCTTAAAAACTTCTTTATTAGTTCTGTTCCAGTCCAAGACGCTCACCTCAGCAAATATGGTCCTTTCTGATTAAAGTGAATGAGGAGATATGAAACATTATTAGCCTTTTCTTAAAACTTCCATTTTTTGGAATGTCTATCACGCTAGCCATTGTTCTAAACAGTTCAAATATATTATCAGGGACCTAGCAAAGTAGAGATTACCAGCCCTAATGTAGTGTTAAAGTGTTAAAGACGAAATCTTGCTCCTCAGACCAGCTCTGACCTATGTGATGGTAGCTTGGGGATTTGGACAAAGTCTGATTAATTCCAATGCCCAGTCACTGTTTTTCTGGAATTAAACAGCATGAGAGGGGGACATTTTTCTCCCTACTATAGTATCCAAGGACCTGGCCAATGTGTGATACACAAAAACACACCCAAAATAGGAATTGTTATTATGACTCAGACAGGGGCTGGCTGGAGAGGATGGGGAGGAGGGGGAGGGAAGAGACAGGTGATGAGTGAGTAGGGGGAAAGTTGCCAGACATACCAATTCCAAAAGCCATCACCATTTACAGTTAGAAAAGCAGGGACTAAATATTTCCTTTGTTCTGCTTAGCAAAATTAATTTTACTGCTTGGTAATGGAAGATTACTTTTATGTAGGTAGTAAAATACATCATGAGTCTGAGCCTCTGCCTAAGGCAGAGATTCCCAATGAGTCAGTAGTAATCAACTGGGTGATACTTGGATCTGATTTGATTAATCCACTATCACACCATGTTCCCAAACTGATGGACATTTCAGATAGGAAAGGAAATGAGACTAGAAATCAAGACTTATCATCCCATTTTGTCTGATATTGGCACTCACTGTTCTTCTATGCCCTTTCTTCCCCCTTTTCATTTTAAGATAATGGAAAACGTTCACCTTATCAAAACTGCAGGGGTCCCACCATTAGAATTATGGTATAATTCTATAAGCATACTTTAAGTTTGTGTCCCCTGGGGATGGAGCATACTTTGGGTTAGCATCCACTGGGGATATATTCCTTTGGTCGATGGTTGAAAATATTTATTGGAACTAAATGAAAAATCACAGAACACTCCATGTTAGCCTGTAGTTCTCATGCTAAGATTCCCAAGCCCACTGCACTTCTTGATTCTACTAAAGTTGAAGATAACTTGATGATGATGGCAGTGGTGGTGGTGATGATTATGATGAGAAGGATAATGATGGCAAAAACAACAACTAATATTTACTAAATAGTCTAGGCATTGCATTAAGTATTTTACATTCATTATTTGAGTCCTTACAACAGCCTTGTGAGTTCTGATGGACTATTATTTTCCCCATTGTACAGCTGAGAAAACTGAGCCTTAGAGAGGTTAATAACCTTGTACAGGGTCCCACAGACATTAAATTGTGTAACCAGTACTCAAATTCAAACCTGCCTACTACAAAGCCCTGTTTACCATGCTGCTCTCAATATTTCAGGAGGCCTGATGCAATAAAACATTGGCTCTACAAAAATCTGTATTATAAATAAACAAGTTCCTTTACTTTTGGCTGGAGTTCTATCACCCACTCTGCTAAAAATGATTTGTTCAGCCTGATTAGAAGCTTGTCATCATGGTTCCAGATATACTTGAATGTAGTTAGAAAGGTGGGGGGGGGTATAGAGAGAGAGAAAGAGAGAGAATGAGAATCAAATCATCACTGCAGTTGGCTTTGGTAGGGAAATTTAGCCCATGGAATCTATGAGGTAAAATAGTAAATGGAAACCCTTTATTGATATTAGAGAGTTGGTGCCTCTCTTCTGAATGTTATATATTCCATCCTGGAATGTCTTAAGTTTGTACTTCTGGTGTGTGAAATTAAATCAACATCCCATTTTATGAATTCTGTGGGGTCATAATTTTTTACCTCTTGTCTATTTAAAATGTCGTTTGAAAATCCTCCTGGAGCACCACCAGGCTGCTTTTCTGTAGCAACCATCTCTACAATAGAAAAAGAAAGTAGCAAACTTCTCCTGCCCTAGATGACAAAGTCAAAATTTGAATGAGGATGTGGATCTTGGAAGAGAAGCTTAGTCAAGGGTCAGGCCATAGCACCAGGGAAAATGAATTAGGTGAAACGCCCATTTGACACTAGCAGTGTGAAGGCTTTAGAAAGGATTATAGAAAGAAAAGCATTTCTGCAATTTTTAAGAACCATGGAACTTGACTTCAAGTGTGAGTTGGAAATATGTTTAGAACTTTAAGGTGGATACTGTAGCCCATGAACCAAACTGCCAGTTGTGTTGGCATCAGAGGTGGTCCAGAGGGAACTTCTCAAAGATGGCTGCTTTCTGGCAGCTATGTTAGAATTGTAATAGAGACTTGATTATAACAAGCAAGACGTGTTGATACAGTTACTCTCCTTCTCTGTCCCATCCTGGTCGAAGCCTCCACCTTGTTAGTGTTAAAGAGAAGTCAGTATTAACAAGAAGCCATTAGCTTCTGATTTCTCCTGGTGCTGGCAGTGTGTCCTGATACTCCATCTTCTCCCACCCTTTCGGTTTCACATCCAGAAATAGGTCTGGCATCTTAGTCTTGCTGATTTCTCTCTGATCACTCTTTTGGCAATTGGAAAATAATTGCCTTTATGTGTCATCCAAAGTGCTTTGATCAATATTCTTTCACATATTCCTCTAGCCAATCAGTCAGCAAACATTTCTGAATATCTCTTATATTTCAGGCACTGTAATAGGGGTGATGACATAGATCACATAAAATAATGTGTCTGTATGCCAAGGAATAAGAAAGGAAGCCAAATAGATTTATAATGGAGATGAGGAAGGTATTACCAGCATCCCTAACGTACAGATGAGAAAAGGAAAGCTCCAAGGTTTTAAATCACTCATCTTATTAGGGTTTATCGTTAGCCAACCCCACCTTTAAATTTAGAGTCACAGACAACCACAGCTGCCAGGTATGTATTTGCTGAGTAGAACCTAGAATGGAAAGCAAGCTGTGGTCTGAGTATGACTCAGGGAATACCCCAGCAGGAACTTCTGACGTAAAGACAGCAGGGATATGTGATGGGCAAAATGTTTCTCCTCATTTATTGAGTGTGTATGTCCTTGACCGAAAAGCAGAGAAAGGAGTGGAAAAGAAATCCTGTAACTCTATCTCTAAGGTGAGAAGCACAGAAGATACTCCTTAATTGTTTACAAAGACTGAAGCAAGCCCACTTAGCTTCACACCATCATTTTATCTTTAACTTTCAGACCGCTTTCAGTAGATATTTTAATCTCTTTGAGCCTCAGCTCCACAATATGCAGAACCAAGATTGTAATGGAAGCTACCTTAGAGAGTTAGAATTAAGTGAGGTCACACACACACACACACACACACACACACATGCTTGTGCACACACCATACATGCTCGTTCACACACATCCACTTAGACACACACACACACACACACACACACACACACACACACCACTTAGGATTGAGTAGCTGTTGCAACCCCAACTCTCCAAAACTCCAGAGGATGGAGGATGTCAAAAGAAGAGAAGTAGGCACCATTTGCTTATATTTGAACTAGATACATGTTTCTTTCCCTTTCTTGTATTTCTTTTGACTTTTCCCAGAGTACCTTTAGGTCTAGTCTTTAGACCCGTACTTCTGTGGCACAGGTCTCTATTTCTTGTGCCTACTCCTATTGGCCAATCACAAGTTGCTAGTCTGCTTGTTTTCTGTCAAGATATCAATAGGCTATTTTTAGGGATGAAAATTAATCTTCACTAAAAGTCATCAAGAGCTGTGATTAAACAGATGTCAGGAGGTTATTAAACCAGGACTCCGTTCTCCAGAGCTTTTCACTTCAGAATATCGCTCAGATGGCCTGGACTTCGGCCCAGTTCTCATTCACTTTACATTAATGGAAGTTAGAAAATATACATTTCACCTCTTCTTCTGATTCCTAACTACCATCTTTCTGTGTTTTTTTTCATTTTTGTTAAGTTTTAATTTTAATTCCAGTATAGTTAACATGCAGTGTTCTGTTAGTTTCAGGTGTACAATATAGTGATTCCACAATACTGCCTATTGCTCAGGGCTCATCATGATAAGGGTGCTCTTGATCCCTTTTGTCTATTTCACCCATCCCTCCACCCACTTCCCCTCTGGTAACCATCAGTTCGCTATAGTTAAGAGTCTGTTTCTTGGTTTGTCCCTCTCTCTCCTTTTTCCCCCTTTGTTCATTTGTTTTGTTTCTTAAATTCCATGTATGAGTGAAATCATATGGTATTTGTCTTTCTCGGACTGACTTATTTCACTTAGCATTATATTCTGTAGCCCCATCCATGTTGTTGCAAAGGTTAAGATTTCATTTTTTATCGGTGAATAATATTCCATTGCGTGTGTATAGCACCGCTTCTTTATCCATTCATCTATTGAAGGACACTTGGGCTGCTTCCATAATTTGGCTTTGTAAACAGTGCTGCAATAAATATGGAGGTACCTTTAGCTTTTAGAATTAGTGTTTTTGTATTCTTTGGGTAAATACCTAATAGTGCAATTACTGGACTGTAGGGTAATTCTGGAAACTCCCTGCTGTTTTCCACAGTGGCTGCACCAGTTTGCATTACCACCAACAGTGCATGAAGATTCCTTTTTCTCCACATCCTCACCAACATTTGTTGTTTTCTTACCATCTTCCTGTTTTAAGGGAAATTGTCAACTCCTATCTCCACTGTTTAAGAGCACTTTCCTCTACTTAATTAGTTCTTCAATGAACTCAAAGTAATGTGCCAGATTCACTTAGGCATTTTTACTAATATAATTTTGTTATTAATATTAATTTTATTTAATCCTTACAACAATCCTGTCAGATAGCTACTGTTATTATTTCCATTTTACAGATGAGAAAACTGGCTAAAGAATTTGCTCAACACCACAAATCTCTTCAATTATAGATCTGGGACTTGAATTTTTTCTCTCTGACTTAAGAGCTCATGTTCCTAATAATTATGGGACATTCTTCTTTTCCAAGATTTGTAGAAGAAAGCCTTTTTCAAGGGCGTCTGATATATGACATATATCAGATATATTAACCATTATAAAGAAAGATATTTTGAATGTGGGTGATTAGGAAGGGTTTCGTGGAGGAGGGAGATTTGAGCTGGGGTAAAAGGACAGGAGCATTGGCAATGCCTGTTAAAGTCCATGCAAAGCACTGGGGAAAGAAGACCAGTGTGAATACGAGTGTCATACTGGCATTGACGTGGAAGGTTGGAGCCATAATTTCAGTTTGGTCGAAATGAAGAGTGACTGAGGGAAATTATTAGGAAGCAGACTTTGGGTAACAAAGTGGGCCAGTTTGAGGGGAGCTTGGTATATCCATGTGAGGAGTTCAGACTTCACTGTAGGTTATGGGTAGCCGTGGGATATTTTTAAGCAGAGACACGACTATCAGAGAATTGTCCTTCAAGAAAAACAATCTTCTGGCAGCATAGAATATGAATTAGAGGGAAAGGAAATTAGAGAGAAAGTGTTAGCTTGGCTATTGTCAAACTTGATTTCTGCCAAAACCCAACTGAGAGATGATATTCATATCGGTACAGACCAAGGGTAGAGTCCTGGGAAAGGTACAGTCTCCATTGCAATGGCTGGAACTCCACCCACTTTTCTTCTCTCAGTAGAGTACATAGATTGGGATGCAAGTGAGTTAGAACTCTATTGTTATAATGATGGACTTAGATTTTCTCTCATTTATTGTTTTTAAGATTTTATTTAAATTCCAGTTATCATACAGTGTAATATTGGTTTCAGGAGTACAATAGATGATGCAACACTTCCATACAACACCTGGTGCTCATCACAAGTGCAGTCCTTAATCCCCATCACCTATCCAACCCATCCCCCACCCCCTCCCCTCTGGCAACAATCTATTTGTTCTCTATAGTTAAAAGTCTGTTTCTTGGGGCGCCTGGGTGGCTCAGTGGGTTAAGCCGCTGCCTTCGGCTCAGGTCATGATCTCAGGGTCCTGGGATCGAGTCCCGCATTGGGCTCTCTGCTCAGCAGGGAGCCTGCTTCCCTCTCTCTCTCTCTCTCTGCCTGCCTCTCTGTCTACTTGTGATCTCTCTCTGTCAAATAAATAAATAAAATCTTTAAAAAAAAAAGTCTGTTTCTTGGTTGACATCCCTTCTTTTTTTTTTTTTTTTTTAATTTGCTTGTCTGTTTTGTTTATTCAATTCCACATATTCGTGAAATCACGTAGTATTTGTCTTTGACTGACTTATTTTGCTTAGGTCCATCCGTGTTGCTGCAAAGAGCAAGATTCCTCCGTTTTATGGCTGAGTAATATTCGTGTGTGTGTGTGTGTGTGTGTGTGTGTGTGTATCACATCTTCCTTAACCATTTATCAGCTGATGGGCCCTTGGGTTGTTTCCATAATTTGGATATTGTAGATAATGCTGCTATAAACATTGGTGTGCCTGTATCCCTTTGAAGTAGTGTTTTTGTATTCTTTGGGTAAATACCTAGTAGTGCAATTGCTAAATTGTAGTAGTTCTAATTTTAACTTCTTAAGGAATCTCCATACCATTTTCCAGAGTGGCTGTACCAGTTTGCATTCCCACCAACAGTGCAAGAGTGTTTCCTTTCCCCACATCCTCACCAACACCCGTTGTTTCTTGTGTTGTTGATTTTAGCCATTCTGACAGGTGTGAGTGATATCAGTGTGATACATCACATTAATAAAAGAAAGATAAGAACCATCTGATCCTTTCAATAAACGCAGAAAAAGCACTTGACAAAGTACAACCGATTAGTGATAAAAACCGTCAACAAAGCAGGAGAGAGGGAACATATCTTAACATCATAATGGCCATATATAAAAAACCCCACAGCTAATAGCATCTTCAATGAGGAAAAACTGAGAGCTTTTCCTCTATAGTCAGGAACAAGACAGGAATGTTCTCGCTCTCACTGTTACTTCATGTAGAACTGGAAGTCCTAGCTGTGGCAATCAGACAACAAAAAGAAATAAAAGAAACTAGATCAGCAAGGAAGTACAACTTTCACTGTTTTCAGATGACATGATGATCTGTATAGAAAAACTGAAAGAACCTAACAAAAACCTGCTAGAACTGATAAATGAATTCAGTAAAGTCGCAGGATACAAAATCAACATACAGAAATCGGTTACATTTCCATACATTAATAATGAAGCAGCAGAAACAGAAATTAAGGAATCAATCTCATTTATAATTGCACCATTAAGAAACCTGGGAATAAATTTAACCAAAGAGGTGAAAGACCTGTACTCTAAAAACCATAAAGCACTGATGAAAGAAATTGAAGATGACACAAAGAAATGGAAAAACATTCTCTCATTTATTTTTAACTAAATTATGTCCAAACTTTGCTTTTATTAATATTAACCAATGTCTTGAAATCCACCTCATTACTCTTTGCATCACACAAGAATACCAAAGCCTCTTGTCAAAACATCATGGTTAAAATCTTCTGGTATTCATTAGGGTCATAGTGGTGAGAATAAAAAGAAGAGGAATATGAGAGAAATCATAGAAACAGAATTGAAAGCAGCTGATAGCTTATTACCCTCAGGGCCAGAAAAGAAGCCTCAGAAAAGCTTTCAGGGACTCGAACTGGTTACCCCAGTGCCAATAAGAAGTTAGTTAATCAAAAATGTGAGTTTTAGGGGGGAAATTGTTGAATCCAGTTCTTTTTTTTTATTATGTTCAATTAGCCAACATATACTACATCATTAGTTTTTGATGTAGTGTTCAACGATTCATTAGTTGCATATAACACCCAGTGCTCATCACCACATGCCCAGTTTTGATAAAAAAGATTGTTATTCAGATATATACTGCATCTAATATCATTCTTATTAAGTAGAGTAAATGTGAGTATACACTGATGATTTACATAAGCTTGCACTTACTCACCATAAGGCACCTTGTGTTTTCTTTACTAGAAAGGGAATGAACAGAACAGAGATATATTTAGGAAGCGAATTTTAAACAAGAATATTGGATGGGTTCAGATAAAAGGAAGTGATAATACTCAAAGGGTATAGCATATACAAATAAAGTTGCTGAGGGGCACCTGGTGGCTCAGTTGGTTGAGTATCCAACTCTTAATTTTAGCTCAGGTCATGACCTCAGGGTTATGAGATCGAGCCTCATGTCTGGCTCTGTGCTCAGAAGGGAGTCTGCTTGAGATTCTTTCTCTCCCTCTCCTGCCCCTTTCCACCTCCCACTCCTGCTTGCTATCTCTCTCTCTCTCTCTGAAATGGAAGGAAGGAAGGAAAGAAGGGAGGGAGGGAGGGAGGGAGGAAGAAAGAACCTTATTATCTAAAATGTAGAATAAGGAATCACCATTATCCTTGGGAACATAAGTAATGACTGCTTAGACCAAAACCAGATTATAGCTAACAAAAGAGAAAATGACTACAGTGAAGTTTGTTTGATAGTGTCAAATTTTACAATGTCTTTATCCTCTGAGATAAAGCAGTACAGAATAGATCTGTGATACAGTGGTAAGAGGCAGAACAACTGATTTGGGACCACTTTGCAATTTATTAGACATAATTTTGGATAAAATCATTCAATATTTGTGAGCTTTGTGATCTGTTAGTATTATTGACATTTGAGCGACTGTGGTGGATTAGGTCTCATCTTGACATATTCCAGCTAATATACCGTAAGTGGATGCTTTTGAAGAAGACTAGGCAGATCTTTATCTCCTAGATGGTATTTAGTTAATCGGTCAGTGTTATCAATATTTAACATGCATTTAGATGTAAAATTATAGACTTTGTAGCACCTCAGATGAACTACAATATTTGTTACTTCTGTCAACCTTGTCAAGACATCTTAATCATCCTCCTTTGCCTTCTGTAGGATAGTTCCATCATTGTCCTTTCCCTTTAAGCCACCTGAAGGGAATGACCTCTTTCACACAGTCACCAATCCTTTGGATTCCAGCCCAGTTTCTGGCTGAGAGACAGTGAGATGGTGATGAGGAAGTGGCCTAAGCTGTCTTGCAAGTGTCCTTGACAATGGAAAGTAGTGCTGGTCACACACAGAAGAGCAGTTAAAATGGGAATCTGTCCTCTTCTGTGGGCTAACAAAAGGGATTCTTCTGCTAGATAAGTCACAGCCTGGAAAGCGTGCACCCCACAGCAGACTCCGAAGGCAAACAGCTCAGTTGGCCCAGCTTCCATGCAGTATCTTGCCTTTGACCATGCCATCAACCAAGGCTTTCACCAACACTAGCCAGCTCTGCAGGTCAGCTCACAGTTCCCCCTGCACCAGTAATCCCCTCAAATCCCAGAACTCTCCTCTAGTAAGGCCCCTGGGTGCTTATCCGCTAGTGGAGCTTCCTTCTCTCCCAATTTTCTTTCCAGTTCCATTGTCATAATAAAACTTTGCTGAGCTTTCCTTTTTTCCTCAGTTTTGACTTTCAACAGCTTAGTGAAAATTTAAAAGAGGAAACTCTGCTCAGTCTGCCTTGTTTGTTTTTTCCTTTTGGTTTGAATGCAGCAGCTATGCTGGGGGTTAAGAAAGTGAGGAAAGGAGACAAATACCAAAGATAGTATTTCTTGATATGTACAGATCTGCAAATAACTCTTTACTCTGTAATTCAGATTCATTGCTGATTTGGCCTAACTCTGCCTCTCCAGCCACACCTTTCACCAGTCCCTTTTCTCCAGTGAAATGAATTCTCTTTCTGGAATCTAGTAGATGCTTTTTGCCTCCAGGCTTATTCATTTGTTGCATATTCTCCCTTCCTTCAGTTGGTTAGATTTCCTTTATCTCAGTTGAAATCTTCCCATCTAGTTTCCAATGCCATTTTAGTGGTACCTGCTTAATGAAGCCTATCCTTACTTTCCAAGGTGTGTCCTACACAGAATCCTCATGACTTTTCTTAACTCTTCTGGCCCATTATAGCTATCGGTGTATTTCTCCTAACATTCTTACTGGTTTGTAGACTCCCTAAGGGCGGGAGCACCATTTTATAGTATCTTACAGATCTTATTTTATCTTTCACAACCCCTCTATTTAGGAGAGGTTGAATTGAAAAGCTTTTAGAAAATGCCTAAATCATTGGGCCATGCTAAAGTGAGTAAGTTTTATATTATTTTAAAACTATGTTAACAAAAATATGTGTAATCTTTTCCACCTGGTGACTGTCAGGGTTCTACCCACAGACATTCTTTGTGATTCTGTTGTTGCTAGGGTTGGATGCCCATAATGCCAATTCTTGTGCACATATAATCACAGTGGCTAAATTTTATCAAGCTTTTTTTTTTTTTTTTGCGCCAGACCAAATAGTAAGTATTTTTTTAAAATGATAATTTTAAAGACCCTGAATTTGTGTTTTATCATGAATTATCACATGAGTTGTATTGCCTTTGGAATCTATATATTTTAGAACCAAGTAAAATAATGATAACTTTCAGGCAAATCCAAAGTCTGAAAAGGAGGACTAAATTGCTATTGATTAATCATTCAGTGCATTTTCCGTTTCTCTTATGTTTTTTGGTTGCCTAAGCAACTAGGTAGATGCAGTCAAGTATGACAGCCAGATATTTCTTCTGAAAGTAAAACAAAGCAAACAAACAATGTTTTTCCTTATTCTCATTCTCAATTTGATGGGGGCATATTTCTTATTATTATTTTCCTTTATCTTCTTAGGTCAGACGAAGAATCTATATGCTCCTATATGGGAGCTTATTAATGATACTACATCATCAACTTAGCAGAAGGAACACTGTATTGCTGTGAGCCTACTGAGAGTGAAGTCTTGCATATCGTTGTATATCTTGTGCTTAGCTTAATGTTGCTAAATAGCATGGACTAATAACTGTATAATGAAGGGCTGAATGGATAGAAAGATATTTCTGCACTTTATCTTAGGGTACCCAGTTTTTTTTTAAGCCAATAATAATGAGCTTCCTTAGTGGCAGAGATTACTCCATTACTCCAAGGACATTCATAGGACACTGTCCTGCCTTAGCTCAAACAACATTTTACCTTCCTTTCTGTCTCTGAGAGTGGAAACTGTTCTTCCAGACAGATTTTTATATCTGTTTTCAATAGGTAGAATTCATCTTGCTATTCACAGGAACGTATAAATGATTAACACAGCAGCTCACACCACCTTGCAATTTGTGGGGTTAATCTCGATGGACACCTAGGAAGGACCTATGAAGAAGCAGGCGCGGCAAGGTCATTTGATAGCCAGCTCCAACAGGCTTCTAATTTTGGACAGTTTGTTCAGAGGAGAAAAATGGAACATCATATGTTGATTTTAGGCTGTCTTAACTGAAACCCACTGACTTTGGGTTAAACCTGAGTTGGAGGAATGATCTGAAAAAACAGATTCTGAAGTCTGAGCTGTTTGAGCCTTGCTGACGGTCTCGTGAAGGCCTACTCACAGGTTATATTTTGTATTGAGATCTATTTTGTATTTAGGAACAGGGAGGTTATTAGCAATGAGAATAGTGCCACTCCGTCTGCCCCTCTGCTTTGCTTAGTCCCCTTATAGTTAGATTGGATCATAAGACTAGTTCTGGCCAGTAGATTTGGGAAAAGTGATGGGCGTCAGACCTGGGCCAGAGCACATCAGTACACCTTCCTCCAGTAAGATCTTTTCTTGACACAGAGATCAAAGAGGCTTCATGTTCTGGATTCTAGAGCTACGAAAGGCAGAGTCTGTGAGTCTGGATCCCTGAATGGATTGTGCAAAGCCGAGTGCCCAGCTGATCTACAGTGAGGTAGCATGAGACAGCAGTTATTAAGCTACTGAGATGTCAGGGTCGCTGTGTTCTCACAACAAACCTAACCTATCCTGACTAACACAAAGGGAGGGAGAGAATTAACATTTATGGAGCACCCACTATATGCCTGTAGCGTACTAGGATCTTCATATGGTCTGTTGTTCCTATTATTGTTTTGTTTATTTCTTACAAAATCTCTGTCAGTTAATAGTGATAATCTCCATTTTCCTGATGAATAAATTCAGGATCTGAGATGTGATAACCTCATGGACAGGAGAAGGTAGAGATGGTCTGTCAGTAAATTTCTATTTGAGTCTCAACCCCATACTGTTTCAGTGACCCTCTGTTGACGTCTGTTAGCATGTACTTGCTTACTTTTAAGACCAAGTTTTGAGCAAACACAACTGGTGCTCTGGTATCACAGCCCACAAAATCTCTCTGTTCCAAAGGAGGGACTATGAGTTCAGAATGTCATCTATAATGGGGGCTAAACAGCCTGTAGGCACGCATAAGTGATAATTCTGTGGTCCAGGCTAAGGTCCTTTGTGTGCAGAGACTACAGTCAAAAGACTCCAGCCCAGTAATCGAAGTTGGAATCCAGCCCTGAGCCTAAATGAAACCAAGGTTGGGGGTACCAGAGGGCACTGAAAAACACAGAGGCAAGGTGATATGGATACCTGTGTTCACAATTCACTTCTACTCTGCCTCTTCTGCTTCTTCTCTCTTAAAGCGGAAGTATTACAGACCTGCCATCTGACGGCCATACATACTGGCTACTTATTCAAGAAAAATTAATATTGATTAGGTCAATGACTACAGAGTCAGCATAAGCCATTTTGGAACGAATTAAGTGTATTTGCGTCAAAATGCATGTTCAATTATCATCCTTTAGAGTTATTTGGGTGTTTCTTGCAAATTATTGTGTATGACTCACTTTGGCTCCATAGGAATTATGTTATTTAGTCTCATTATTGGATATTGTTCGTTCTTGCTAATGAATAAATTAAAAAATGGAAATATTATGCATTTAAAGTATATCAAATTAAGTACCAGTAAATAGGGACATATTTACAAGATCATGGCATATAGGAGCCTATTTTAGCTGAATAATAAATATCCAAATTCTTTACTGTGTATAACAACTTTTGGACTTGGAGGCAGAATACCTGGGTTGAAATTCTGGCTCCATATAAGCTATAAAATGAAATTACTTAACTAAGCCACATATTTCTTATTTATAAAGTGAGTACAGATTAAATTTACCTTACAGAATCATCCTGAGAATTACAGAGCAGAATATGTCTAAAAGCACAGATGATCTGGGGCATTATAAATGCACAACAGTATTAGGGATTCATTACCATAGTAGATCATTCAGGTTTAAAACATCAATGACTATCGTTGACTCTTCTAATAAGAAGGTATGGGCATAGCTTAGACGTGTCAGAAAGAGCCATCTGGTTTCAAAGAATCTTCAAAAGGAGTGAGTGACCTTAGTGAATTTATGGAGCTTCAGCGTCTCACTTTGTTTTAAAAGCTCAAAAATGGGCGCCTGGGTGGCTCAGTGGGTTAAGCCTCTGCCTTCGGCTCAGGTCATGATCTCAGGGTCCTGGGATCAAGTCCCGCATCCGCTCTCTGCTCCGCGGGGAGCCTGCTTCCTCCTCTCTCTTTGCCTGCTTCTTTGCCTACTTGTGATTTCTGTCTGTCAAATAAATAAATAAAATCTTTAAAAAATTTAAAAAAATTAAAAAAAATTAAAAAAAAATAAAAGCTCAAAAACTAACTTGGCCGAGTCCCAGAGTCAATCAAACTTAAGGATGCTGATCCGTATTAATAAAGTCCCTAAGACTGGTAGAGATGAATAGATACTTATTAGAGTTTACTAATTTACTTATTAGAGTTTACTAATTTTCATGAAAAAAAAATTCTATGCTGACTAAATATCCTCATTCTTTATCTAGTTCACCATCTGTTGGTACATAAATTATAAGGGGGAGCCAAATGATAACCCTAAGCTTGCCTGTGTCAGAGTAGGTTGGGTGATACTAGGACAGACAGCCACAAAATTGCAGGGTCCTTAAATACCAAGGCTCAGTTATCTCTCAAACTTCATGTCCCGTACTGGTGGGTGATGGGGTTGACTCTAACCTTTCTTACTAAGGGACCCAGGGATGACAGAGGCTCCCCTTCATGGAAGCTGATTCAGCAAGAGGGAAGGAATGATAAAGGATCTTGAACTTTGACTTTACAAACCTTCCACTGGGGTGCCTGGGTGGCTCAGTGGGTTAAAGCCTCTGCCTTTGGCTCAGATCATGATCCCAGGGTCCTGGGATTGAGCCCCCCCATCGGGCTCTCTGCACAGCGGGGAGCCTGCTTCCTTCTCTCTCTGCCTGCCTCTCTGCCTACTTGTAATCTCTGTCTGTCAAATAAATAAATAAAATCTTTTAAAAAAAATCTTCCACCAATGTATGGGACATATCCCTGATGATGAAAGAATGAATTTCATTAACCAGAGTAAGTAAAAAATTGCTATGCCTAAGTTTGAGGAGGCAAAATGCAATCATCCCATGTGCCCTAAATTAGAAGGGAATTAGATATTGGTGAGTACACTTGAACAAGAATGTAGATACATCAGACGTGTTTTCATTGTAACTTTTGAACATTGAGCATCCTCATGCTCTGAAGTGGGTGTTCCTTTAACCACATAAAGGTATAACTGCCAGATGTCTATGCTCTCGCAAAGTTCCATTGACAGAATACCTTTCCGTGGAGTAGAACTAGGATGTGCACTGCCAAACTGACTCAATGATTCTTTGTGTCCACCTTCTTGGCTGACTGACCCTTCTTCTCAGAGACATATTCTTGAATTATACCCATTAATTTACTCAGATGACATTCAGGTCTTGCTGGCCTAGGACCCTTCTAATCGTCCTCAGATGACTTACTAGTCTATTAAGTCTTGATTAGGTTAAGACTTGAATTAAGGATAATAATATAATAATAAAAAAATAATAATCTTATTTTCCTTATTTCACAGTTCAGGGGTACCAAATTCTCCTCTCTCTCTCACAATGTACTTACCTACAGATTAAAAAAAGGTTTTCAGATAACTTCATAATGATATATCTGTTTCAGGTTATTGGAAGCTGGTTAAGAATATTTGGAAGGCAGAGGTTCCTGAGTGGCTCAGTTGGTTAAGTGTCCACTTTCAGCTCAGGTCAAGATCCTTGTGTCATGGGATCCGGCCTGGCATTGGGCTCTCAGTTAGGCAGGGAGCCTGCTTCTCCCACTTCCTCTGCTGCTCTCCCTGCTTGTGCTCTCTCTCTCTTTGCCTTCTTACTTAATGTGTGCTTTCCCATCCTTTCAGTTGTGTGGGAATGACTATGCAGAAAGGAACTCCAGCCTCCTTGGTTGTCCAGAATAAGTTGCATTCTGCTCATAAAGACTAAATATAAGGGGTTTGATTATGTTTTAATCATAGCATGCCAATCTCACACTTTACATATCCCTTAATGCTATGACCTATATAACTTAGCAGAAATGCCTGTATTTGTACCCAAATCCTATGAGTCCAAAGAATTTGTTGATTTCTAGATGGACACTTTTCTGTTTGCATGAATTCATTATATTCTAACCTTTGAACAGTTCTGCATTTGACAACTAGTGATAGTCAACATTTTTTCCTTCTGCTAAAATGTTTACTAAATCGTTTCCTCAAGTCAGAAGAGCAATTTATTCATTTAATTTCTAATTACCTGTTACCCATTCATTCCATCCTTCTTTATTTTATGCCTTCAGTGGACTTCAGAAAATCTACTCTGTTCAAAGCCATAAGCTTTGGGAATCAAGATGAAAAATAAGTTAATGTTGTCCCCAAAAGGCTTCATTTCTGGGGAGAGAAAGAAAGACATAGGCCCTCATGACTAGAAGTAGTAAATGAAAGCAAGAAGAAGAAGTAGCTGACTTCAGGACTTCACAAGACTTGAGCATCCTTAAGATTTGTTCTTCTGAGTTTACAAAGCACATTCTCACAGATGACCTCATATAATCTTCTCAACTGTTTTGTGGGAGGTAGTGTTATCCCCTTTTACAGATGAGGCAGTACAAGTTTATGGAAATTAAACAATTTGCTCAAAATTTCTTTATTAGTAACTGACATAATCCACATTTCTAAAATATTCTTATACTGTAGTTTTATTTTAAGTCCTGCACTTAAATCATTTGGATTTCCAACTAGTCCTCTTGCCTGAATCCTTTGGCACTACAAGTTACAGGAATGTCAACCTGTTCTGATTTGGTGAAAACTCACCTTCATGGGGCTATATTTTAGAAAATAAGGTACACGATAGGAGCCAACACTTGTTTTGAAGTAGTGGCTTTAAACAATTGTCATCTGGGTTATATACATGTTTATTTTTCTGTTTATTTTTCTTTTAAAAATGAAGTTTTGTTTGCAATTATCTTTCCAGAAGAATATGCTGCTTCTATTTTTTATATAAATGCATTTGCTCCACATTTCATTGCTCAGCTTATAGAGAAAAACTGGAAGAATGCTGGAAATGGATTTCTTTTATAAGTAAAGGTGGAGAAAAACAAAAATATAATGTGATAGAAAATGATGCTTAAGTTAAAGAGACCGAAGTAAGGTTATCAGAGAAGATGACTGTTGGATACTCACAGAAAATTTCAAGGGCAGGGGTGCCTGGGTGGTTCAGTGGATTTGCAGTTTTTAAGGATATTTATCTAGTTACTGCAAAAATGGAAGAATTATTTCCAAGAATATTCTCAAGTTTTGTTTTCGTCCTAAGATATTGATGGAGAGCAAGAGCTCATGGCAGTGTGGATGTAGGACTGAGTGATGCTTGGGGCTTAGAGACATTCTGGTCGCTATTGAAGGAGATGCTTTTTCTTCTCTTAGGAGTGAACTTAAATAACAGTTTTCAGCAAGATTGTCCTTTTTTATGTATTATGGTTCTTATTTCTTAGAAGTGTCATAAAATGAGAAGTGATTCATCAGGGCGCAAAGAGGTCAGCACCTTTATCTACTAAAGGTCTCCTTTGAATGTGCCTCGGCTGTTTAATCAGATTTTATTATCAAGAAAAGTAAAAGCCTTTGTACAAATCACCTTTTATAAGTTTAAAGAATAAATTTTAGAATTGAACAGATCTGTGTTCAAGTTTAACCTGGCCTTTTGCCAGCTGACAGGACTTAGTCCTTTTGGATCTTTGCATGGAGAATAAGAATGTAATGATATAATTGTTGGTGTAGAGGCTACTCTTTTTAATTGGGACACTAAGCCTGGTTCTGTAAGGTTTTGAAAGGTCTATTTAATGCCTCTATCTGGTTTCCTTCTCTTAAAATTAGATTACTATCTTTTAAATTGGAAGTCCTACTCTTAGGGATTTATCCTAAGGTAAACATGCAGGGGTTTATGCATAAGGGTGTTCATATGCAGTGTTACTTGAAATTTAAAAGATCTGGAGGTCTAATAATAGCAAATTGGTTGAATTATAATATAATCATACATTTGAATTATATGCTGCCAATAAAAATGTCGATAGATATATTTGAATTAATATATGTTGTTACATGGAGAAAATGTTTACAAAAGAAGATGTATAGCATGCCTTTATTTTTTAAAAGTAAATATATCTGAGCAATATGTACAAAAAAGAAATGGCGTTTTGTATGCTATGTTCCAGATGCGATTATAACTAGTTCACATGTATCACTCATTTCATTTATATAATCATTATATCAGGCATCGCTATCAATATCATTTTTTATATATACATATAAAAAAACCTGAAGCACGGGAATGTTAAATAACTTGCCCAAAGACACATAGTCATTGATTGCAGTACTTGAACCTGAATCTGTGTTCTTTACCATTGTGATATCCTTCACCACTGCTTCTCAAAAAAAATCTATAATAATGACAAATACAGTATTAATAGTAGCCATCTGTTAACCTCTTTCATGTAATATTTGGAGGCTTAGAGATGGCACATTACTCACGAATGAGGCTCTGAATCTTGTCTCTGCCACTTACTAACTCTGTGACTTTGAAGTTCCTTAGCCTCTCTGGGCCTGTTTCCTTATCTGTAAAGCAAGATGAATAATTGCTTATAGTTTTGATGAGCATTGAACAAGTGAATACATGTAAAATACTTAAAATGGTTCTTGGGAAATGAAAATAGTTTTAAAATGTTAGCTGTGGCTAAATCCGCCACAGAGCTAAGAAAGGATGGAGTCAGATTTGAAACTTAATTTCATTCCAATAGTATTCTCTCATCTCTACTCTGATTCTTCTAGACCTGTGTTCCTAACACCACAATGCTCATATTCCCCCAAGATTACAAATGAAGTTAACTTACCTTTAAGTTCTCCCCACTGAAGGGCTAGAAAATATTGTTTGGATAGGCTCTCCTGTGGAATAAAACAAACAAAACAAAACAGCCTTGCATATTTGCACTCCAATCCCTAGAGATTTTACAATACTTTACTCTGAGTTATTTGCAGAGCTTTTTCATCCTAGGAATATTGTTCTCAATGGTTTTGTGGAGGAGTTTCTCTCATTTAGAAGAAAAGGACAAAAAATATAGTGATCACTAAAAGTTATGATCCTCCTCAAACTATCATTAGAAGCCTATATTCTTTTTATGCTGGGATTCCTCTCTTCATTCAACAAATACTTATTCAGTACCCACTCTTATTCTAGGGTCTGTCTACTAGTCTTTCCTGTTCTCTCTCCAAGGATTACTATGAAAATGTTACCTGAAATTTTGGTGGCTCAAAATAGTGGTGCTTATGGTCTTCTTTCTCATGGTTGCTGTGGCCAAGAATTCAGATAAGACACAGTAAAGATGACATGTCTGTGCTCCGTATGTGTGGGGCCTCAGCTTGGAGACTCAGAGAGGGGTGGAACCACCAGGAGGCTTGTTCACTTCAATGTTTGGTAGTAATGTTGGCTCTCTGCTGACTCCTTAACTAGGGCTGTAGGTCGGAGCATCTACATGCGGCCTTTCTAGGTAGCCTGGACTTCCTCACAAAATACAGGATGATCTCCAAAGGCAAGCATCCCAAGGGAGAGAGCCGAGCAGAAACTGTCTTATTTTTATGACCTAGCCTCAGAAATCACATAGCATCATTTTACTTGCTTTAATAAGGGAACAAGTGGGTAAACTCTAAAATTCTTTACATATGTTGTTACTGGTTGAATGCCAGGACTTTTCAATGTTTACAGCTGATTCTCAACTATAACTTCTCTGAGGTTGGATTTTTCTTCTCCATAAAAATGGGGACTATGGTAATAACTATAGCATGGTTAATAATTACATTAAAATGATGATTAAAAGAAAAAAAATCCTAGTATTAAAAAATGCAAGGTATTATAGGTATTTATTTTCTAATATGGCTTTAAAACCTTTCCAGGAACCTGTGTTTTAGGGAAAAAATTTCCATATAGGCCATATGATAGCACACAACTCATTTTGGAAGATCATAGAATCATATAGATACGGGTTTGAACTCCTGCTCTCTTGCTATCTATGTGCTTTTACACAAGTTTCCTAACCTCTCTGAGCTATATGGTACTCATCTGTAAAATATGAAATATGTATTCCCAGAATTTAGGTAAGATTAACCAGTCAAAAATTTTAGTTCTTGTAATTTGAAGTAAAGGGCCCATGAAGAATGACATAACTGATGTCATTTGAAGTCACGATACTAAAGGTGACTGTGGAGTCTTAGTGTGGGACACATGCAATCTGAGTTTGAACCACTGCTAGCTTAAAAGGCAGCTTTTTCCAAAATGGAAAATAAATATGACCTCCTCCAGTTGATCACAGAACCATGACAAGGCATATGGTTTGGAGACCAAGGGTAGGCTGGATTTCAGTCCTCACTTATTTCTAGGTAGATTCCTTTGGGCACAGAACATATACTATCTACTTGCACAATCATATATTATGGCCCAGTGCCTTTCTATTTTGCAATAATTACATGCTAATTATTTGTGGTAAAGTTCTTTATCACAAGAATTAAATGCCCTGATGCACGATAAACAATGTCTTAGGGGGAATAAAAAGGTTTTGATTTATACCATTTGCTGATAGCCATGGTATAAAAACTCCCACCAAGACTGATTTCAGAGTACCAGCATTTTAACAATAGCTCACAAAACAGTTGCTTTTTACTCCCCTGTTGGAGCTAACTCCAGCACACCCATTAGCAAAGAGTAAAATTCAAGCAAGTGTTAGAAAACAGCCTTGAGACCTCATAAATTCCCTTAGACACAAAGCATCCTATGAACAGTTCCAATGGCAAGAAGGGCTTCCAGAACCATGGGCAGCTTCATGGGTGGTATGCACCCCCCCCCCCAATTCTCTCTATATGCATGGGAAAAATACCCTATTTTTTCCCAAATTCTTATTGATATCTTAAGGAAGACTAGTAGAAGAAACACTTAGAACATCCTATTTCAGGAGCAAATGTGGTGTAATATATATTTTTTTAAATGAGATACCCTTTTACAAGACAGTTTAGGAGGAAAGGAGTTAGGAAATAATGTCACATGTTTTGTATTAGAGAGAAGCCAGGCAATGCCAGCCAAGAGAAAAATAACATATTGGTTACAGCTTGTTGGAGCTCTACGTGCCCTATCAGCTCATCCTTCTTTTTTTTTTTTTTTTTTTTTTTTTGGTCACATGTAGCAGACTTTATGGTTATAGACAATGTTATTTTTTTCGTTTGTCATCAGAAATGAAGGTTAAACTATAATCAAAGGCCTGAGGCTTAGATTTTTTTTAAACTAAATTTCTGTTTTTGATTTTGTATCCTACCCCAAAGGGAGTAAGTAGAAGGGTTTAGATGAAGGCATTTTTCAGTAGGGGGAAGTTCTTAGTTAGCAGGCTAGTGTGACTTCCATTTCGCTTAATTACATTCATTTGATTTCAACCACTATAAATAGGGCATGGTCCCACCCCTCAAGAAGAGTATGGTTTCATAGCCAGACTTGGACAACTTAATATAGCAGAGGAAGTGCTGGTGGTGGTGGTCATAGCAGTAGTAGCAGTGGTAATAGTACCAGCAGCAGCAGCTAGGAGAAGACTCAGGTTTATATTAAGAATCTGCTACCCGGGGCGCCTGGGTGGCTCAGTGGGTTAAGCCTCTGCCTTCGGCTCAGGTCATGATCTCAGGGTCCTGGGATCGAGTCCCACATCGGGCTCTCTGCTCAGCAGGGAGCCTGCTTCTCCCTCTCTCTCTCTCTCTCTCTCTGCCTGCCTCTCTGCCTACTTGTGATCTCTCTCTCTGTCAAATAAATAAATAAATAAATTCTTAAAAAAAAAAAAAAAAAAAAGAATCTGCTACCCATTGACTATATGAATTTGGACAAGTTACTTGATTCCTCTGAATCAGTTGCCTCATTCTAGCATTAGAATTCTACCTCAAAGGATGAAAGGAATATTTGTCAAGTTATCAGTAACCTATCTGACAGATTAGGAATAAATAACAAATATCTACCTTTAGTAATAGTTTCATCATCAAAGCATTGTTTTGAGGATTAAATTAGATAGTATGCCTTTAAGAGCATTCAAGAATTATTTGATGAACATTAATTGTGGGTTCAGTACATCTGTAAACTGGGCCACAAATTGACTGCAACAATGAGGAGACACATACATGTTGATTCCTTTCTCTCCTACACTGGCATTGCTTATAGGGAGCAGAGTAGGACTTTAATAAAACAATGACAAAGTCTGTATAGAGTCAGAGAAAGAGGAGATCTTACTTGTCAAGGATCAGAAATGGGGTTTTAAGAAAGATGATGTTGAGAAGAGCATTGAAGAACGGAGGAAGAGATATTGAGAGTTTTACCCCAAGTGGAAGCTACTAATTGCACAAAAGCATGCTCATTACCATCAGATATCATAAATATGAGAAAAAACTGCTTCTACTCCTTCTCTGAGAGATATAGCTGAAAGTCTACAGCTTACCAACAGTGAATCAGATAAATGAATTTTACCTAGACATAAAGAGCAACATTTTAATCACACTTTAGAAAAATTGTTGCTTTAAGGTATAAATACTGGGAATGTTTGCAGGAGCAGCCAGTGTAGAAAACTATGTAATTCCATGCTTCCAGGTTTCAACAAATTCCTTCTTTTACCCTAATTTAAAGTACTTAGTATCATTTCTTTAAAGTGTAAAGGAGGGCCGCCTGGGTGGCTCAGTGGGTTAAAGCCTCTGCCTTCAGCTCAGGTCATGATCCCAGGGTCCTGGGATTGAGCTCCACATCGGGCTCTCTGTTCAGCGGGAAGCCTGCTTCCTCCTCTCTCTCTGCCTGCCTCTCTGCCTACTTGTGATCTCTGTCAAATAAATAAATAAAAATTCTCTAATAAAATAAAATAAAATAAAATGTAAAGGAGACAAGGAAACCACTTACTTTTCTGAGTCAGAATTGTAGTCTCTTCAAAAGCATGTCTGGTTGGCTATAGTAGATTTCTTTTTTTTTTTTTTCAATTTACTCTTGAGAAGATGGCTTTAGACTACTTCTAACAGAGCTAATGCTGACTTTTCTCTGCTCATCTGACACTACTTGGTAAGGCTGATATGCCATTCCACTATATCTTGCCTATTTATGGTGCAGTTTCTGTGAGTGGCATCAAATGGGCTATTTAGAACATACATGTAATCTCTGTTAGGGTGATCTGCTTTCCCCATGCATAGTATCTTATAAAAGAAGGGGCAACTGTACATTTTACTCCAAGGAGCTTTGTACTCAATAATGGAACCATCTTTTTACATCAAGAGACACAAGGATACAGTTCAAGATGGGAGTGTCCTGAAATCATCTCCTCCCATTGATACATCAGATCTATAGATACAAACAGGACAATTCCCTCTGAAGAATACCTAAAGACTAGCTGAACAGGTCTTCTACAAAAATGGATAAAAGGGCCTCTTTGAGATGGGTAGGAGAGGCAGAGTTGCTATCTTACTAAAAATGCAACACCTCATGCCGCGACTCACAATTGGGAGAAACCTCGTGAATACAGAGCCTATCCCTGAGAAACAAAGGCTTCATGCCTCACATCGGGTATACCAACCCTTGGGACCTGTTCTGGAGAGGTGAGTCCCCCAAATTTCTGGGTTTGAAAACCAGTGGAGCTTATGTTGAGGAGCCCCACAGGATTGTGGGAAACTGCAATTCTACTCTTAAGGCTCACATGCAGACTCACTCACCCCAAGACCCAGAATAAAAGCAACAGTTGGGGAAACACCTATACCCATATGTGAATATTTATTTGCTAATTTAAAGCATCTGCCAGAGGAGAGGGGGCTTTTCAGGACTCTTTTTGGTGATGGAGGTGCTGATGGGTGCGATTTTTCCATTTTCACTTCACCTTGCTAGCACTGGGGGGCATGCTGTGGTCTCCCACAGCCTTGCTACATTTGGTTGATAAGCCCTGGTCTTACATTCTCCATGGTCCTGCTAAAGCCAGTGGGTATGCGCAGTCCACACAGGGGATGCTTCTTGAGCACCTGGCTCTTATGCCCAGGGAGACTTGTATTTCTGTACTCCAGGGAGTGAAATAATCAGAAAGCTTTTGGCAGGTTGCCGCCCCCAGGGCACAGCAGACAGACACACGCAGTCTTTTTATGAAAAAGATCACTTTACTTGTCCTGAACCTACAGCCTGAGGGGCAGGCTCAGATTTACTACACATCTAGAGACTATGGAGATGCTCTCAAGGAATTTAGGCTGGGGATGCCATGTTTGTACTCTCTCTTGGCTTCACAACAACTCACTGGTACCTCCCAGAAAGAAGCTTATACATTTCCCTGGAACGCCAATTTTTGTAACTGTCCTCAAAGGGACACCTCCAGATCAATGTACAGTAGTCCCACAGGACTACATATATTTGCATACTTCAAAAGCTGCTGCCTGAGGGTCTGCCTTCTAATCAGACTGCTTTGGCACCTCTGTTTTGAACAACAGCAGATCTCAACACAACTTCAACAAGTGGGACCTATCAAGAATAAATCAGGCTGCTTAGACAATCACAGAGATTCAAGAGACAATCAAGAGCTAGGGAAAGGTTGAACGATAGGGTTCATCTCCTACCCAAGTCTACTTTTTCAAGCCTAGGAGATGTAGCTATTTCACATAATACATAGAAACAAACACAGAAAGTCAAGCAAAATGAGGAAACAGGAACATAGTCCAAATGAAAGAACAAGGTAAAACCCCATGGGCCAGGAGTGGGGGATCCCTAATGAGATCGAGATAAGTAATTTATCTGATAAAAAGTTCCAAGTAATGGTCATAAAGATGTTCACTAAACTTAAAGAAGAATGGATAAACACAGTGAGAACTTCAATAAAGAGATAAAAAATAAAAGAAAGTACCCAACAGAAGTCATAGAGCTGAAGAATAATATATAATATAATGACTGAACTAAAAAATACATTAGAAAGGCTAAATAACAGACCGGAAGCAGAAGAAAGGATCAGTGAAACAAAAGACAGGGCAGTAGCACTTCCCCAAACAGAGGAGGGAAAAAAAAGAATTTAAAAGGGGCACCTGGGTGACTCAGTTGGTTAAGCATCCAACCCTTGGTTTCATCTCAGGACATGATCACACGGGTTGTGAGATCAAGCCTTGCATTGGGGAATCTGCTTGAAGATTATCTCCTTCTGCACTTTCTCTCTCTCTCTCTCTCTCTCTCTCTCTCAAATAAATAAAACTTTAAAAAAAAATTTAAAAAGTGAAGATAACATAAGGAATATGTGAGACTTCAAGCAGAGCAATAATCATAGGTGTCCCAGAATAAAAAGAAAAAGGGGTAGACAATTTGTTTGAAGAAATAATGGCTGAAAACTTCACTAACCTGGGGAAGGAAATAGGCATCCAGTTCCAAGAAGCACAAACAATTCCAAATAAGATGAACCCAAAGAGGTCCATACGCAGATACATTATAACTAAAATGTCAAAAGTTAAAAATAAAGAATCTAAAAAGCAGGAAGAAGTAATTTGTTATATACATGCCTATAGACTATCAGCAGATTTCTTGGCAGAAAACGAACAGCCAAAAGGGAGTGGCATGTTATATTCAAATTATAGAAAGGAAGAACTTCCAACCAAGAATACTCTATCCAAAAGGTTATTATTTTTTTTCTGATTTGTTTTACTTTTTTTTATTTTTTGTTATTTTTAAAGTTAAATTAATTTTTTTATTATGTTATGTTAGTCACCATACAGTACATCGTTAGTTTTGATTTATCATTTAGAATTTAAGGGGAAATAGAGTTTCCCAGAGAAGTAAAAACCAAAGGAGTTCACCATCATTAAATTGGCTTTGCAAGAAATGTTAAGGATAGTTCTTTAAGCTGAAAGTAGAGGCTACTAATTAGCGGCAAGAAAACACATGAAAGGAATAATTTTAATGGTAAAGGTGAGTATATAGTAAAGATAGTGGATTAATCACTTATAAAGCTAGTATGAAGGTTAAATGACAAAAAAACAGTAAAAATAATTATAAATAAAATAATTTATTAAGAGATACACAAAATATAGGGATATAAAATGTGGCATCAAAAACATAAAATGTGGGGGAATAAAGTGTAGTTTTAGTATGCATTTAAGCTTAATTTACTATCAACTTAAAATAAAATAGACTCTCATATATGTTGACTGTTTTTTGATAAAGGTGTCAACTAAAAAAGAAGATATAACATTTGTAAATATTTAAGCATTCAACCTAAATATAGAGAGCAAATATTAACAGACCTAAAGGAGAAATCAAAAGCAATACAGTAATAATAGAGACTTTAATACCCTACTTACATCAGTGGATAAATCATTCAGACACAAAATCAGTGAGGAAACACCAGCCTTAAATGGCAAATTAGTACCGATGGACTTTATATATATATATATATATATATATATATATATATATATATATATACAGAACATTTCATCCAAAAGCAGCACACACGTTCTTCTCCAGTACACATGGAACATTCTCCAGGATGGATCATATATGATGAGACCACAAAACAAGTCTCAATAAATTTAAGAATATTGAAATCATACCAAACATCTTCTGACCACAATGATATGAAATTGATAATCAATTATAAGAAAAACGGACAAGTCTCAAATATTTGGAGATTAAAAAACATGTTAATGAACAACCAATGAAGAAATAAAAGTGGAAATCAGAAAATACCTTGACACAAATGAAAATGAAAATCCAGCATACAAAAAATCTATGGGATGCAGCCAAAGCAGTTCTAAGAACAAAGTTCATAATGATACAGGTAGATCTACCTCAAGAAACAAGAAAAATCTCAAACAATTTAACTTTATGCCTAAAAGAACTAGGAAAAGACCGAGTGAAGCTCAGAGTTGGTAGAAGGAAGGAAATAATAAAGATCAGAGCAGAAATCAATGAAACAGAGACTAAAAAGACAATAAGAAAAAAAAATCAATGAAAATAAGAGCTGAAACTTTGAAAAGACAAACAAAAATGGCACATATTTAGTTAGATTAAGAAAAAAGCAGAAATGTCTCAAATAAGATCAGAAATGAAATAGAAATTGCAGGGACGCCTGGGTGGCTCAGTTGGTTAAGCAGCTGCCTTCGGCTCAGGTCATGATCCCAGCATCCTGGGATCGAGTCCCGCATCGGGCTCCTTGCTCATTGGGGAGCCTGCTTCTCCCTCTGCCTCTGCCTGCCGTTCTGTCTGCGTGTGCTTGTTCTCTCTCCCTCTGTCTCTCTCTCTCTCTGACAAATAAATAAATAAAATCTTTAAAAAAAAGAAAAAAAAAGAAATAGAAATTGCAACAAATACCAAAAAATTCAGTGAATCATAAGAGACTGCTATAAATAATTAACCAACAAATTGGACAACCCAGAAGAAATAGATAAATTCTTGGAAACATATAATATTCCAGGACTGAGTCATGAAGAAATAGAAAAATTGAAAAGATTTAATCACTAGTAAGGAAATTGAATGATTAATTAAAAATCCCCTAACAGACAAATGTTCAAGATGACATGGCTTCAGTGGTGAACTTTACCAAACTTTCAAAGAAAACTTACTATCTGTTCTTCTCTCACTTTTCCAAAAAATTGAAAAAGAAGGGACACTTCCCCCCTGATGCTGAAACCAAGCAAGGATATAAGAAAGATAGAGAGAGAGAGAGAGGGAGGAAGGGAGAGGGAGGGAGGTAATAAGGAAGGAAGGAAGGATGGATGTTGGGGAGGGAGGAAGGAAAGAAGAAAGAGAGAGAGAGGTAGGGAGGGGGAAGGAGGGAGGGAGTAAGAGGAAGGGAGAGGGAGGAAATGAGAAAGGGAGGGGAAAAAAAGAGAAGAGAAAAAAGAAAGAAAAAAGAAATTACAGGCTAATATACCTGATAAATAGAGATGCAAAATGTCTTAACAAAGTGTTGGAAAACCAAATTCAGCAATGCATTAAAAGGATAAAAATGATAACATCAGCAACCATTTATAATAAAAACTCTGAACAAACTGGGTATGGAGGGAATGTAGCTCAACATAATAAAGGCCATATAAGACAAGCCCACAGCTAACATCATGCTCAATGGTGAAAAGCTGAAACCTTTTCCTCTAAGATCAGAAACAAGACAAGGACACCCATTGCCACTTCTATTCAACATAGTGTTGGAAGTGCAGCCAAAGCAATTAAACAAGAAAAATAAACAAAAGACATCATATGGAAAGAAAGTAAATTATCAGTATTTATGGACAATGTGATTTTTAATATATAGAAAACCCTGGGGATTAGGGGAGAAAACCCTGAAGACACCATCCAAAACTGTTAGAACTGATACATGAGTTCAGTAAAGTTGCATGCCACAAAATCAATATATAAAAATCTTTTGCACTTTTATACATTAGCAATAAGCCATCAGAAAGAGAAATTAAGAATATAGTTCCATTTATAATTACATCAAAAAGAATAAAATAACTAGGAATAAATTTAACCAAAAGGTGAAAGTCCTCTGCACTAAAAAGTATAAGACATATTATTGTTGAAAGAAGCTGAAGAAGACACAAATAAATGGAAAGGTAATTTGTGCTCAGAGATTGGAGAAATTAATATAGTTAAAATGGTCATAATGCCTAAAGTAATTACTACAGATTCAGTGCAATCTCTATCAAAATTCAAGTGGCATTTTTCACAGAAATAGAACAAACGATCTTAAATTTGTGGAGAACCACAAAAGATCCCAAATCACTAACACAGTATTATAAAGAACAACAAAGCTGGAAGCATCATGGTCCCTGATTTCAAGCTACATTACAAATTTATAGTAATCAAAACCATATGGTATTGGCATAAAACAGACACATAGATTAGTGGAACAGAATAGAGAGCCCAGGAATAAATCCATGCGTATATAGCAATTAATTTGTAAAAATAAAAAACAAGAATATACAATGGGAAAAGGACAACCTCTTCAGTGTTGTTGGGAAAACTAGCTAGTCTCATGCAAAAGAATGAAACTAAACTACTATCTTACACCACAGACACAAATTAACTTAAAATTGACAAAACATGGGCGCCTGGGTGGCTCAGTGGGTTAAGCCGCTGCTTTCGGCTCAGGTCATGATCTCAGGGTCCTGGGATCGAGTCCCGCATCGGGCTCTCTGCTCAGCGGGGAGCCTGCTTCCCTCTCTCTCTCTCTCTCTCTCTCTCTCTGCCTGCCTCTCCGTCTACTTGTGATCTCTCTCTGTCAAATAAATAAATAAAATCTTTAAAAAAAAATTGACAAAACATGTAAATGAGGATTTGAAAAAGTAAAACTTCTAGAAGAAAACATAGGTGGTAAGCTCTTTGACAATGGTATTGACTGATTTTTTTTTAATCTCTCTCAAAAGACAAGAACAACAAAAGGAAAAATAAACAAATGGCACTACATCCTTGTCCACTAGCAAAGGAAACCATCACCAGAATGAAAAGACAGCTTACTGAATAGGAGAAGATAATTGTGATATATGTATCATACATATGACATTTTCGAATCATATATTTCATGCAACTCACCAACAGTGAAACAACCTGATTAAAAAATGGGCAGGGCATCTGAAAAGACATTTTTCTAAAGAAGGCATGTTAATGGCTAACAAACACATGAAAAGATGGTCAACATCACTAATCATCAGGGAAACACAAAAGCCCAATGAGATAACCTCACACCTGTTAGAATGGTTGTTATAATAAAGACATGAAATGGAGTGGAGAGTAGGGAACACTTGCACACTGTTAGTGGGAATGTAAATAGTTTCAGCCATGATGAAAAAGTATGGAGTTTCTTCAAAAAACTAAAAATAGGAATACTTTATGATCCAGCAATTCCACTTCTGGGCATTTATCTATAGAAAATGAAAACACTAACTCAAAAAGATATATGTACCTCTTGTTCATTGGAACATCATTTACAATAACCCAGATGTGGAAATAACCCAAATGTTTATCAATGGATGAATGGACAAAGAAGATGTAGAATATATACACAATGGAATATTACTAAGCCATAACATAAATGAAATCTTGCTGTTTGGGACAACATGGATGGTTCTTGAGGATATTAGTCTAAGTGATTTAAATCAGACAGAGAGAGAGACACATACCATGATTTCACTTAATAAGTGTACCTGAAACTAATATAAAGTTATATGTCAGTTATACTCATTGAAAAGAAAGAGGGACATGTTGTTAGATTCACTTAGGCTATTTGTAAGTGAGCCAGGCTTTAGTGGCCTTTACATGAGGGCACTATAATGCAGTCCTAATGGACAAAAACTCACCAGAGTCCTGTCCTTAAAGAACAAACCGCTTTGTTGAAAAGAGTCAGTCTACTTGCAGGACAAGCATTAGACTGGGGTCAAAAGATAAAATTGAATGCTTTAGTTCTGTAAAAAATCTAGTTGTATGAACTTTAGACAAATCAAATGACAATTCTAGGTATCTTTCTTTCTCTCCATTTGTAAATTAAGAAGATTAAACTATATAACTCTAAGGTCCTTCCAGCTTTGGCACTACCATCACTGTCAGTCTGGGACATCTTCTAACTTACCTGAGGCAGTTTAGATGTTGCAAGTTAGGTCTTGAAATGCAGGAATGATGTTTTGTGATACTTGATTGGATATTCCTAATTTTAATTTTTTTAAAGTTTGTTGTGGTCGTTTTTAGTTTGTTTTAAAGAGTGAGAGAGAAAGAGAGCAAGTAAGAGTGGGGTAGAGCAGTAGAGACAGAAGCAGGCTCCCTGCGGAGCCTGACTCTAAGCTCAATCCCAGGAATCTGAGATCATGATCTGAGCCAAAATCAGATGCTTAACCGACTAAGCCACCTGTGCACGCCCCCCCCCCAATGATAAAGATTTTAATTTGTGACAAAATCCAGTGATGATATCTGATGCTAGAGGGGAATTTGAAGATAGATATTAATGGGAAATTATCAGGAAAATATATATACATATATTGCTTTTTTCATTGCTAGTATAGCCATATTTCTACAACCTAACCTTAATTGACTATCCCCCGAATATCATGTCAACACCTATTTTTCTGAGAGCTTTTGAGCTGATTATCTGACACTTAAACCTACCCAAAAGCACAAAAATGGAAGGTGGTAAGAATGTCCCATCCTGTCCTAGCACTGCATATATTAAAGGCTTCTGAATTGTTTATCTGATTGTCCCTTCTTAGAACATTCAGTAACTTAACCGTTACCTGTAGAATAAAGTACACAATCATGAATATGGCCTAAAAAGCTCTTTCCAATCTGCCAAGTTGTTCATCTGCCTTTTCCATCCTCACGCTGTGCGCACTCCAGCCGTCCTGATCTCCCTGTACTATTGGGTCTGCAGGTACCGTGCGTGAATTTACTTCTGCCCGAAAGTATGGTTCCTATGATTTCCACAAATGAGTCCCTTATCTATGAGCATTGCTCATGCAGCCCCTTCGGCTGGAATGGTGTTCTTTGCTGTCTTTGCCCAGCAATCTTTTCCTCAGCCTCAAATCTCAATTTATTGAAGTCTTTCCTAACTCCAAATTCCTCTGCAAGCATTTACCTCACTGAATGGCAATTAGTCTTTTATATGTCTATATTTTATATTAGACTGCAAACTTCTGAGTGACAAGAACAATGGCTCATATATTTCTGGATCTTTTGCACCTAACTTGGCCGACACAGAGAAGATTCCCGTGAACATTTTGGTGAATAAATGGGAAGTGAAGTGTCTTAAATGAAATGCACTTTATCCTCGTTTTCCTTGAAATCCTCCTTGGTTTACCCTTATGGGTCCTCAATTACCTCACTCCCCAGTATTTTCATTCCACTCTCATCTTTATGTATTTGGGTTCAACTATGTTTTCCAGCACTTGTGCTTTATATATTTCATTTCATTTATTTTCATGAGACCACATTTTCTATATACTTTGTCTTTTCATATAGCTCTTTGTCCATGTGACTGTTCAATAAAGCTGTAAATAGTTTAATATGAATGTTATTTGTTGTGTGTTCCCACCTTTTAATATTCATATTCTCTATTTTGTCTATAATTAGATAGGAAGCGATGTTAAAAAATCATTTTGCTACTGCAACTTAGAAGTACTGGATAAATATTTAATGATGCTAATGTTGATTCATTACAATACACAGAATGAAAATAAAGCAATTGCTACCACCATGCAGTGTAAATCTTGACTGCAAAGATTTGTTGCCCCTGAAATAGCTCCCATACGATATCTTACTTTTTTGCTGAAGCTTTAAATGTTTAAATGATTTTATGAATTTTGACTTTAATTCCAAGCCCATACAAGTAAGTCACTGGGCTTTGCTGTGCCATCAGCCTAATATTTTAAGGAGAGAAATGGATTGTCCCTGGTATTAAGTTCAATCCCTGGGTCTAAAGAAATTTCTGTAGCTCTATATACAAATGATATATGGCCAGCCTTCACTATTCCTTCAGTGTGCTCTTCCTCAAATTCACCATCTGCCTCCCACTGGAAATTCTTGCCAGATTAATCTTCCTAAGCCTGTTCTTCATATCTCACTCTAGTAGGATAAAAACATTCAATGTTATATCCATTGAAGGGAGACTGATATATAGAAACAGTTATACCATGGTATTGTAAATATTATGAGGATGGATACATTATTCATTCAAGAAACATCTAATGAGTTCTTACCTGTCTTTGTGATGTGCAAATTCCTGGGGTTTAGATTGGTTTGATCTCTGCCTCTGTGTTTGGGATGAGTCACAAAGGAAATGTCTTATCAGCTGGCACTTGAAGGTAAATTAGGAATTCACTACTTCATTCAAATGTCTTAATTTCTTACATCTAGGCATGAATCTCTCTCTCTTTACCCCACCCTTCTCTAGAGCAAAATAGAATAGTTCTGGGAGGCAGGATGACAAGGATTAAATTTTTAAAGTAAAATGGAATAAAGAAGAACCTGGAACTTAATCTAACATGTAACACTTTGAAGTCATATATATTTTAAATATTTTAATACCTATTGGTAAATTTGATTTTTTAATGTAAGTAAATTTAGGAAACATAGTGCTTTAAAGAAAGAGTTAAACTGCTAAAACATGTCTTGATGTAATCCCAGAACAAGGACCCAGTGAGGAGCAAAACTGAAGATGTTGGAAAGGTACTCATCTTAAACAGAGCAGTTCTGGCTGTGGTAGGAGTAAGGGAGTTAAAGGCAAATATATAAGACTATGGTAATTGGAGTCTTCAATTGGTGTGTTAAATAAGTGTAGCATGGCTATGTATGTAGGAGATTTGGTGTTGAAGGGGACATGCACAGGGAGGATTATTGTTGTTTTTCACTTGGCTGAGTTTAAATGGAAGAACTAGAAGAGAAAATAAGAAAATAAACAATCCTCTCTTCCTTTGGAAATTCAGAACTAGCCAACAAGATCCAATTAACACATACGGAAATCAAGGGACTATTTTATAGTAATTCAGCTTAATCACATGTTCACGAAATCCAAAGTTGTCCACACAACCCATAAGGCATCCCCAATTTCTGCTAATGCTAATGGCATTCTGTGTTATAAAATGTAGGATAGTACAGGAAGAGAGTAAAACAACATTTATGCAGAAGCTGAATCTTAAGATGTTGTCACCATAGATTGTACACTTTCTTTTATTTGTATTTAATGTTATCATAAACCTCCAAAATAGATATTATCTTAAATTTTCATTTTTCTAGCATTTTATCAGACCAATTTTCATTTTATCAGACTTAGTAGAAAGTTTAAAAATACTATTTCATTACGTACAGTCATACTTTCTGGAGAAACAATTATTAGCTCTGTCAAATATGTATTCTCTATCTATCAAGTTATCAATTTATTAATCTATCTACCTTGATCTATGCAAATAGCTAGATTTGTTTTCCCAGAACCATTTGGAAGCAACTCACAGACATGGTGACTTTAGTATTCGTCTTCTACATAACCACAATGGCATTACCACATGAAAGACAATGAATAATTGCTTTCTAATATTATTTAATATCCACTTTACATTCATATTTTCCAACTATCCTCCTAAATTGTTTATAGTAATTTGTTTTCCAACCCAGGATTCAGTCATGATTCATGCATTGTATTTGGGTCTTCTATCTTTGGTTTTGTTTAATAGAAATATCCCAACTTTTTTCCATGACAATGACCTTTTCCACCAACTTTTATTTTGAATAATTAAAAACCTAGAGAAAATTAGAAAGAATAATAACCAAACACCTTTGTCCCTTCATCTTACTCACCAATTTTATCATTTTGCTACATTTGCCTCTCTCTAGCTCACTTGCTCGAATTCTAATATTTCTTATACATGACACTTTTTAATAAAGTTTTCCTTCATGATCTTATGATACTATTCTGTGAATGCAGGATGGTTTCATACTTTTCCTTTAATTACCCATTTAAGTAAAGAGTTAGTGTAAAAATCAACTCCAGTGATGGGAAATGTTCTAGTTCAATTTTTAAGAAAGTATCAACATTTCTTTTGATGCTCAAATTTTTTCCAGATTTGGTCAAGAACTGGCTCTCCTGGGACTATCCCTGCCCTAAATATAAAATGAGCCATTTCTCCAAGGATGCCTGACTCCTTTTAGTAGAAAATGAAAAGTAAGAAACCAATGTCTTAGTGCTAGTTATGTTAATTGTTATACAAGGGTATTATTATTTCTTAGGCCCTTTTAGTAAACATACATATATATATATATTCAAATGTCATGAGTAGATACTGATATTTCCAGTTCAAATCCAGCGCTGCATAATAATGTTTCCGTAAAATTCCTTGACTTTATATTTGTAATTTCTTTCTTATACTACAACATTGTTTTCTTAATAATACTTTTACCCTTTTGCTTTGTTCTGCATTATATATCAAATAGCATCAAAATTACAACATTAATAACATAAATAAACAGTAAAAACTATTGAATAAAATGTAGACTTTTGTCTCTTTGTTTGTTCTTTTTTCTTTTTTTTTTTTTGCAGCTCTCTTTTTACTTAGGCTGTACTCCAAATAGGATGAACTGTATTCAAGTCAGTTGAAATAATTATTTTCTGTCTGGGATTAAATTACCAGTTTGATACTTAATGTATGTTGTTTCAGTTTGTTTGCATTGTTAGAATTTATTATTCTCTTTCTCTTAAATATTACTTATTTTGAGGGCATGTGCAGTGAAGAACACTGGGTGTTACACACAAATAATGAAACACACATCAAAAACAAATGATGTACCACCTGTTGGCTAACTGAACATAATAAAAAAATAAATAAAAAGCAAGAAATAGTTAAGGAAAAAAATACAATAAACACTAAAATTTCTTTTGGAATCTGACTTTCAAATATAATAATAAAAATACAGAATTGTAAAAATATGTATTATTTGTTTTGAATATTTGTGAAGCAAATGTAAAAATTACATTAAAAGACAAAACAGAGAGGATTTTTTCCATCATTCTCAATAATCTGTAATAGATATAGTCATATATAATTCATTGTCTAAGTAGTATACTTTTGAAGAGGAGGGAAATTGCTTAAAATAATTAAAATTACAATTCATAATTTTTATAGTACTTATGTATTGACTAAAATTTAATTTCGTATCAGAGAACAAGTAAAATAGTTGCACATGAAAGCAATTCTTAAAAAGCTTTTAGGAGGGCGCCTGTGTGGCTCATTCCTTAAGCCTCTACATCAGGATCCCTGCTCAGCCAGAAGTCTGCTTCTCCCTCTCCCACTCCCCCTTCTCATGTTTCCTTTCTCGCTGTGTCTCTCTTTGTCAAATAAATACGTAAAATAAGTTAAATAAATAAATAAATTTTTAAAAAAGCTTTTTTTTTTTAAAGATTTTATTTATTTATTTGACAGAGAGAGATCACAAGTAGACGGAGAGGCAGGCAGAGAGAGAGAGAGGTGGTGGGGGGAAGCAGGCTCCCTGCTGAGCAGAGAGCCCGATGCGGGACTCGATCCCAGGACCCTGAGATCATGACTTGAGCTGAAGGCAGCGGCTTAACCCACTGAGCCACCCAGGCACCCTAAAAAAGCTTTTAAGAATATACAAAAGTCTTATGTATTAAAAATAACATAAATACATGTATAATAAAGAGAATATATCAACAAAAGAGTCTATCCTGGATAAAACAGTTTTCATGGTAGGCTTGCAGAGTTACCCATCTTATCATTTTATGCTTACCATTTGGTATTTATTTGGTATTTATTTCCACAGAAATGAGATGTGCATGTGTGTGTTATTTCCCTTCCTTTCTTATATAAAAAGTAAGCACATCGCTATTTCACTTATTAAAATGTAATGGAGATCAGTCTATAACAGTGTATAGAGGTCTTCTTCATTCTTTTTTATAACCATACAGCCCTCCATTGGGTGGCTGATCATCACTTATTCAACAAATCCCCCATTGGTTGGATATTAGAGATCCTTCAATCTTTTCATATCATGTACAATACTATCACAAATAATCTTGTGACTATGCTGTTTGGTGTTTGTAGAGGTATGGATGAAGAAAAGATTCCAAGAAATGAGATCTCTGGATTACAGGAAAAACACATACATAATTTTGTTGTCAAATGCACTGTCATAGGGGTCATAATACTTTGTACTCCTACCAATATATAAGAATGTATGGTTTTTTCCTTGCCACCTGAGTGTGTTACCAAACTTTGGAATTTTTGCCAGTCCAATAGTATGCAAGGGTATCACAGTGGAATTTTCTTTCTCTTAATGAGTGATATTGAACATCTTCTCATATGTTTGAAGGCTATTTGTCATTTTGGGGGGTATAGTCTAATCATGTATTCTATTGTTCTCTTGGGCCTTTGGCAATGTTCTCCCATTTTTCTAGAGGCTCTTTCTACATTAAAGTGATTAGGTCTTTGTGCCTATGATGTAAGTTACAAATATATTTTTACAGTTGGTTGTTCATATTTTTAAAAACATATATATGTTTTTATTGCTCTTGTATTATATGTATTTTATTGCTCATGGAGTTTGAGTCACAATTATAAAAGGTTTATCCTCTTTTAGGTTATAAAGGATTTGATCATGTTTTTTCTTCTTCTTTTCCTCTAGTACTTGTGTGTTTCTTTCTGTTTTGTTTGTTTGTTTGTCTTTACATCCAGTTATCTGAATTATTTGGAGTTTATTCTAGTATATGGTGTGAGGTGCTGAGTGGATTTTCTCGTTTTCAATGTGACCATTTAGTTGTCTCAACATCATTTATTCAAAAATTCATCTTTTTTTTTTTTTTCACTGATCTCAGATGTCACTATATCAGATACTAAACTCAGTATATACAATTGGGTCTTATCCTCAACCTTTTTTTTGTACATTAATCTGAGTAATGTGCAAATATCATACCGTTTTAATTATAGATAATAAGAGCCTCCAAATCTCAGGAGAGATAAATGTTTTGCCAAGGTCAATTTACTGAAAAAAATGTTAGAGCTAGGATTTAACCCATGGCCACCCTGTATTGGCACAGTTTAAATAAACTGAGCAGAATCTTTGTCTCAGTTCAATAAGCCTACCTGGCATAGATATTTATGTCAAAGGAGCACTGTGAATAAATGGTCCTGTTTTGTGGTTGTAAACTACAAGATTAAGGGTGCAGAGTAGTTTTTATAACACAAGATAATTATTTTGTTAGGGAAGTTTTCTGATCCCTTTCATAATATATTAATTATCCTATAGTCTGATTTGAAAAGCTCATCGAGAACATTTTACTTAAAAAAAAAAAAAAGAACATTTTACTTCACAGAAGTGGGAGTTTACATGCAAATATACTATTAGACTACATATGGCAAACTTTTAGCTGATTTGAGCCATAATGGAGATGGTGGGGAGAACCTTTAGCATTGTCTCGTATGGCCCACGTTCTAATGTCCATGCAGAGCAAGAATCCCTATAATGACTGCATTCTTTTACAAGTATGAAGACCCACTAGTAAATAGATATGAGGCAAATAAATATTGTTTCCCTAGTGTTGAGCAGTTTAAAACAAAAACAAAAATCCACTGACAGAAGCCATCTGGTCCTGGCAACTTTCCCGGTTAAACACTTTTAATTGCTTCTGTGATCTTGGTGGGTTGGCGTGCCATGGTTTCCAGGGATTCTGGAGAATTGACCTTTATGAAGTAATCACAGTTTGTTGTACAAAAGAACTCTGAGTTACCAAAGTGGGCAGCATGTCCTGCTGTGGAGCCATGATAATGAAAATGCATCAAATATGTGATGGTTTCCTATTTGGATTAACTTCTCTCCAGTATTCCACATATAAGAGCATTCCAACAGCCAACAATATTCCACCTGGAATGGTCTGAAGCTCTGGCACTGAACCATAAATCTGATATGGTCTGTAAGTGAGATCTGTTTGTTTATCGTTAGAGTCATTCTCGTGATGCTGATTTCTCTTTTCTGTACATCTTTGAGATTTTGCTTACAGGTTGGGAGAAACACTGATCAGTATATATTTTCCCCTGTTGTCCATATCTATTTATGTCGAATTTACTCAAGGTCAGTTTAAATCAAGTCCATTATAGGCTAGCTCTCTCATCTTAAATTAGTATTTTAAATAATGATGGTTAATATTTTATTGAAAAATTCATTTGTGCTTAACACTGTGGAAATAAGTTTCATATCTTCATTTAGTCTTCACGATGCTGTATAATTTAGGCACATTTATACCCTCGATTGGTAAAAGGGCTAAAGCTCTATAGTGGTGAAAAAAAATTGGTTAAGATCAAACAGTAAATGACAGAACCATTTGAGTCAAGGACTTTGTGATACCGGAGTCCACACTCTCAACCAATACAAAGGAAGAGACTGAAATACAAGGACATTAATTCTCTGTTCTATATCATATAGCTAGATTCACACAAAGCGAGGTTTAGAACTCATATCTGCTATCTCCCAAATCCCTATACTGAGAAGAAGCTGTTGGTAACTATGGGAGAAGCCTGAACTTTAGGCATAATGTACCCAGAATTATTTGTTGCCTCCTCTCTACTCCTGTAGTTGCTTTCTCATACCTCTGTTGTGACAGCTGTCATTCTGTATATTATTCTCTGTTGACATGTTTGTCTACCTGACAACAATGTGCAATATTTGAGTCCAGGGTCCTGTGTTACTCTACGTCTTCGGAGCACCCAGCATAACCTGTAATATATTGGAGACTCTCAATGAATGCTTCTTGAAATCAATTCCTAAAGCAAATTGGCTCTCTACCTCAAACCAGGATAATTCATGGTAAGGGTAATAGTTTCTGAATACCCTAGAATAAAATCACATTGAAACTTGACACGTGTAATTTATATTGTTGTATTCATGACTGCTAATCTATTCACCAAAGGTGCATTTTAGTTTATGCCTGAAGTAGAGGGCAAGAGGACATGGATTACATGCCCTACTCTCCCTTTCTCCTTCTGAATCTACTAAAGGCGAACAGTATAACAGGTCAATCAAATCTGGCATTGTAAGCCTAGTCAACTTTTATTATTTTATTATTTTATTTAATGAAGAATATTTAAAAAATAATAACATCCAGTATCACTAGAAACTATATTATCAAAAAACAGAAATAATATTAAAAACAAAAGGCAAGGGATGCCTGGGTGGCTCTATCTGTTAAGCATCTGCCTTCAGCTCAGGTCATGATCCCAGGGTCTTGGAACTGAGTCTCACATCAGGCTCCCTGCTCATCAGGGAGCCTGCTTCTCCCTCTCCCTCTGCCTGCTGCTCCCCTTGCTTATGCGCGCTGTCTCTCTCTCTCTCTGACAAATAAACAAAATCTTTAAAACAAAAACAAAAGCAAAACAAAACAAAAAACAAGGCAAGGTTATGTTCCAAACTGGCCATTCTCTTATAGGCACAGCATGCACCTACCTTTCTTCCTCTCTTTCTTTCATTTGTCCATCCTCCCTCCCTCCCTCTCCTTCCTTTCATTCAACATTCTTTGAACACCAATCATGTGATAGACCCTGAAGATACAGAAATAAACTGGGCCTAATCCCTCCCCTCACTGAACTCATAATTAACTTGAGTATTATAATCAGATAATTCAGGTGCAGTGAGATCTGGTAGAAGGTCCGTCCCAACCAGATAGAAATAATAATCCAATACCACTTTCTCTTTCCCTCATCCTTACCCCAAGTGTTGCGGAGCCCAGGCACTGCCTGATTAGTGGCTTCCAGACAACAAGAGTATTAGGAATGGAACCCTCAGCACAGAGAACTCAAAGATGATCAGTCTATAAGGGGCCTCTTTGCGAGTTATCACCTTTCTCCTTCCTCTTCCTCATCAGACTTCTCTGGTATTTCTGAGTAGAATGAATCATATCCTGACCCTTTGTTCCTGAGCTATCCCTGTTTAGAACACCTACATTCTCAGAGGATGCATCCAATAGGAATATTGTAATAAATATACCTCTAACCAAGGAAGAGAGATTGTGTGGTCCTACGGAAAATAATGTTGCCCTGAAAGTAGGGGAGCAAAGTCTGTGATCTAACTCTGCTCCTGAGTGTGACCTTAGACAAGGTCTGAACATCTCTGTGACCTAGACATTTTATTTGTAAGGCAAGAGAGATGCCTCAGAGATCTCTCTGGTCTTTTCCTTTTCTGACATCCCATCTCTTTGAATGTTGCTTTGTAACCAACAGAAGTAAGTTGGGGTTTTATATAACACCTACCCCCATCTATGCATCTGGCAATTGTAAGAGTTAGCCCTTATATGTTGAAATTTAGTTGAACCTAATATTCTTTCTTCAGAGCAGTAAGATCAAGTATGTGACTTTTATGAGTGGTCTGCTGAACTCGTAGGTGCTGTGACCTTACCTGAAAAGGCAGGGACCAGTTCTTAACCAGACCATTAACAGTTCTGCTTAACTGAAGTCTAAGTAAAATTGAACACCTGATTGAATTTTTAAATTTCCAATCCCTGGTGGGTGATGATATAGTCATTTCCAGCTCAGAAAAGTAAGAGTAAAATACACTACATAGTTAGATTCACACAAAGCCAGGTTTAGAACTTGTATCTGTTATCTCCCAAATCGCTATACTGAGAAGAAGCTATTGGTAACTATGTGAGAAGCCTGAACTTTAGGCTTAATGTACCTAGAATTATCTTCTTATTTCTATGGAACCAAATTGACATCTCTCTAAAGGCCTTGTATCTGTTATCTCCCAAATCGCTATACTGAGAAGAAGCTATTGGTAACTATGTGAGAAGCCTGAACTTTAGGCTTAATGTACCTAGAATTATCTTCTTATTTCTATGGAACCAAATTGACATCTCTCTAAAGGCAGAAGCTATTGGTAACTATGTGAGAAGCCTGAACTTTAGGCTTAATGTACCTAGAATTATCTTCTTATTTCTATGGAACCAAATTGACATCTCTCTAAAGGCCTTGTATCTGTTATCTCCCAAATCGCTATACTGAGAAGAAGCTATTGGTAACTATGTGAGAAGCCTGAACTTTAGGCTTAATGTACCTAGAATTATCTTCTTATTTCTATGGAACCAAATTGACATCTCTCTAAAGGCTTAATAAATATTTTGCCCAAATTGTAGAAAAGTGATTAACTGTGAGTTGTGTAAAAAGAATGACTGTATTAGCTTGTTAACATAGGTCATTTCTTAGTTTTTGGACAAGTAGTACATTGGGACAGCCAGATAATATTTCTGTGTTCTGGGAAATTAGGTTTTTATACACATTTAAAAGCACCATGTTCACTGCATTCATCAATTAATTCCAGCTCTCTTATATGTTTATTTGGACTGTTAAATAGTTGTGGGGGGAAAAAGGTTTTTTAAAAAAGTTATACTTTAGAATTATAAAATAGGATGTCTAAGGATAAAAGAGATAAGGACATCTTGCATGCACTACCAGGAAGCGTATAAGTGGATTAATTTGTGATTAGAGTCCCTGACTGCCTGGGTGCCATTTTGATAAATTTGAGCTTCTGCTCTTTCATGGATAAGAAGGCTTTGTAAGAAAATGTTGAAATTATGAATTACAGATCATAGAATTTTAGAGTTAATAAAGACTTGTGGGATCATTAATTTAGCCTCTTCATTTCCCTGATGCAAAAACTGAGGCATAGAGAAGTTAAATATCTACTCAACATTGATGACAATTAGAGTGGAATCAGGCCAGGTGTCTTTTTGTATTATCTGTACTGATTTCTCTAGGGTTACAGAAATTCATTCAGTCATTCCTTTACCTAAGCATTTACTGAATAGCAGTTATGTGACAAGTGTTGTGCCAAGTGCTAGCAACCCAACAATAAATAAAATACAGATGCTTCTCTCCCAGAATTCACTATTCCATCTATCAGAGGAAAGGTATACATTGGTACCGTTCTCCACTCCAAAAGGAAAATTTCATAACAGATTGATTCAATAGAGTTGTGTTAAAGCTCTATAGTTAACTTTCAACCTTGGGTTCTTCACTCCCTTAAATAATTTCTAAATTCTTACCCAAAGCTTATTCTGAACTTTTATCAAGGTATCAGGGAAGTCCTAACCATATTGAACTCATTATTTCTGATGGGTTTCTTCATCATATTTGGACTGTTGCCTTTATATGATTGATTGACAGGTTGGCTTTCCCCCATTTCTTTTACATTTTTTAACTTCTCTGCATTTCTGGCCATTTATTTATAATTATCTGAAAGCATACCTTAAAGATTTTTAGAGGCACTTGTTCTTCACTTAATGCTTTGAAAGTAATAGAGTTATGAAACATCCTTCTAGGAAAGGCATAGCAGAGAGGCAAAAATAAGTTCCATGGAGACACACTAACCTGAATATGAATTCTAGATCCTTTATTTGCTACTTGTGTGACACTGGTCAATTTTTAAAAAATTCTGACTCTCTATTTCTTCAAGCATAATATGGTGGTAATAATGCCTGCCTTAAAATGTATTTAGGATGCTAAAATGAATGCATGTGTAGTGCATCGCATAGGGCCTGGAAGAGAATGTGCTCAGCAAGGAAAAGCCATAGCTCCTAACTTTGAGGAATAAAAGTCAATACTATTATAGTTTTCCCATTTTCACATTCTTGACAATGAATTTTAATGAACTGAAGGGATTTCCAACCTTGAAGAATTAGAGCTTAAAGAATTTTCCAGGGGTCATCGTATCTACTTTTCTACCTTTAGGTCAAACTAATTACAAAATTTTAAACATATGTGGAGCTACTTCCTAAAAATTCTTCAAGTGAGTCTTTCATAACACAATAAAATAATTTCATAGTGGTCCAAAACCACTTGTTAACGTCCAATATAAGTAATATTAAAAGAGTATAATTCATGGATATAGTATTTATCAAGTGAATATAATGATTCTTTTTTTTTTTAAGATTTTATTTATTTATTTGACAGAGAGAGATCACAAGTAGTCAGAGAGTCAGGCAGAGAGAGAGGGGGAAGCAGGCTCCCCGCCGAGCAGAGAGTCTGATGCGGGGCTCAATCTCAGGACCCTGAGATCATGACCTGAGCTGAAGGCAGAGGCTTAACCCACTGAGCCACCCAGGCGCCCCTAATGATTCTTTTCCTAATAGAAAAACCGAAGTACAGGGCATTCCTGAGAGAGAATGTGAGTATGATAGAGCTATATGCTACCTGAGCTAACTCTTTGTATAGCATAAATTTTAAGCCTTCATCCACGAACTATTTTCTCTAGCACATCTCCAAAGTGTGACTGGTCATTTATTTATTTGTTCACTTTATGAAGTTAATATTATCCAGATGTCAAAACTGACACACACACACACACACACACACACACTTAAAAATACTATGACCTATTCTTATTAATGAGTAAAAATGCATAAATCCTAAATAAAGTGCATCCAGAAAAAATATTATTAATTGAATAATTATCTATGAGGAATAAGTAGGATTTAATTCCTGGAAGGCAAAAATGGTTTAATTAGAAAGCTGTTACTATAAAGCATAACATCTAAAAATCAAATAAAAAAGTAGTATTCAAAAATACGTTAAAAGCTTTTGATAAAATTCAACACTCATTCTGACTAAAGCTCTTAGAAAACTTAGAATAAAATGCTACATATTAAAAATTGTAAATAATAACTATCTCATACTAATAATTTCTGTCATATTTAATGTTGAAAACTAAAAGAAAACTAAAAGAATCCCCATTAAAATGGGAGGATTCAAAAGATATCTGTTATAACTTTTATGCTTTAACATTATTTGAAATTTCCGAACACCAAAAAGTAACATGAAACAAGATATGTTAGAGAGAAGATTAATTGCTGTTTCATTCTTTTTTTTTTTGCCCTAAATTCAAGATATGGGTCTGATAATAAAACAAGTATAAACAAATGAGTTCATTTCCTAGTTACCTGAACAGAGAGAAAATGAAGTTTCAAATATTCCATTCACAATAGCAGCAGAAAGTACAACATATCTGGAATAACTCTAATTCTGTCTATGCAGGATATAGATAAAACCATAAAATTTTACTAAACAATGTTAAAGGATATTTGAATAAATGGCAAGATAACCCATATTTCTGCATATGAAATTTGAAATTAAAAAAACTAAAAATTTTCCAATATTTAATGTAACTTACTATAATATAACTTAATATAACTTACTATAGATCAAATAATAAAATATCTGAAAGCAAAAAAAGAATTATATGTTTGCTTAGAATAATAAATGGATAGCAAGAATAATGCAGTTGCCAAAAAGTAAAACAGTGAATGAGCTATTTGTCTTACTATAAATTAATGAGCACTAAAGCTGTAACAAGTAAAAAATCTTAAGTGCTGGGATAAGAACTGGCTACCAGACCAATTCACTAGAATAGTTAACTGTGAGATAGAGCTTATTGTATACAATAATGTCGCATATGATGAAGGGAGAAATAAAAATGAAAGAGGGAACAGTTGTATTTTGATTTAGCAATTATTTGGCTACTATTCTTTTTAAATTTTTTTAAAATTTGAGTATATTTGTTAAAAACAATATAAGGAAACTTATATAAAATAGCAGTAGGGTCCTGGGATGGAACCCCAAATTGGGCTCTCTGCCCAGCGGGGAGCCTGCTTCCCTTCCTCTCTCTCTACCTGCCTCTCTGCCTACTCACGATCTCTGTCTGTTAAATAAATAAATAAAATCTTTAAAATAGCAATAGATGTTAAACTTGCACTAACCTGCGTCTTGTGGAAAAAAACTTTAAAAGTCTACTAAAGAAAATGAAAGTGTTAATAACAGTATTGTGTAAATGTCAATATTTTTTAAAAAGTGCTATCTAAGTTAGTACAACTTGAAAGTTGTGAGGACACTTTTTATGATACTTGGAAAACTAAATGAGAGGTTCTCTGGAAATATGAAAAATTCATGGAATTAGTGAAAGTAATTCAGAGTAATATGGGGGAAAACATGATGTTCTAGAAGTCACAGAAGATAAAAATACATCAAATAGATAAAATAGAAAATTGAGAATTATGTATGTATATAAATGTTTCATGAGTCATAAAAGTGGTATTGAAAATTAGTAGAGAAAAATTGTTTTATTAATAGTAAAGGAAAATCATTTTGAAATATAAGACTGAGATAATCTCATTCATGGTTGGTGCAAAATAAATTCAGAGGCTCTAAAAAGTTTCTAAAGAAAAATGAAGTACCAGAAATTTTTTTAAAAATCAAAGAGGAAACAGATTTATTATTCAAAATATGGTATTCAGAAAATTGATAATTTATTGGAAAGTCAAGTTAGAGCCATTCTACATTAATATAAAAAGAATAGTTAGGAGAACACGCTCCAGGGACTGCCAGAGTTTAAACACCAGCTACATCATTTACTAATTGTGTAAACATGGGTAAGTAAATCAATCTCTCAACTTTAGTTTCCTCTCATATAAAACAGGGACAGTAATAGTTATTACCTAATACCAGTTAATGTAAGTAATAGTTGTAAGTTATTTATGAGAATTAAATAAGAGATAACTCATATAAAGAATGTGTTTTTATACTATTTGGCAAGTCTTCACTCAATAAACATTATTAATTATTTCTAGCATCAAACACCAAGTTAATTACAGATATATTAATAGGCTAATGTAAAAAAATTAGAAGTCCATATTTAACTGATCTTAGATAGGAGAAGGCCTTCATAATCATAAGTGTAATATAAGAATTAACAAAGAAAAAAAAGAATTAACAAAGAAAAAGCATAGATTTGATTATATAAGAACTTTATTTAAAATTTTTTTTATGTGAGAACTTTAAAATACTATAGTTAAAACATAAAAAATTGAAAAGCCACCAATAAGACAGTTATTATGTTTAAACTCTAAAAGAGCTCTTTAAAACCAATTTAAAAATCACCAGTGTCCTAGACAATTCACAAATATTCAATATTCTTAAAATATTCTAAGTCAAAATTTAAAACAATATAAACAAAAATATGAATGAGCATCGAATTAGGAAAAAGACATGGCAATACTCCAGGTGACAAGAATGTGGGAAGATGATCTCTCCAGGATACTGCTGGACAGGATTTATATCATGTAATGCTTTGGAAGACAATTTGGCAACATTTAATAAAATTCTCAAAAATGTTTTCACCCTTTTAGTCTTATTCTAGGAATTCATCCTAGGGAGATCATTAGAAGAGCAAACAAACATTTTTGATACTTATTTTATCATAGCATTGTCTATAATAGTTGGCACGTCCATGAGATAGACTCTCATGCCGCCAAAAGAAATCATGTCTTTAAAGCATATTGAACGGTGGTCCGGTTTCTCACAGTAACGGCTAAAACATTAGGCAAATTATAATCTGTAACTACACCAGTATATACATTTATCACTATATCTGCCTCTGCATGTATACCTATATATAAAAGGGAATACACCAGTTTTCTAACAGTTAGGCAGATAACAGAATTACAGGCAAATTTTACTTCTCTTTTACATTATGTACTTTCAGGTTTTCTACAATAATTTGCAGCATGTGCACCATTTGAAAAAATAAGACCTGGTTGAAACATAGATTGCATTCTCTTTGTCTCTATTTTTTGGAGAGAAATACTTCACATGTGATGTGACAACTTTCATTTATGAGATCTGTTGTATTTAATCAATTTTGCATGAATTTAATTACAAATTTAACCTTTGGAAAGTTAATAGTAGACTTTCTCTTTCGTTTGTTAGCTAAATTTGGGAGTGAAGAACAAAACTGAGCTTTTGAAACTGGTCTTAGGAACAGCTGGAAACACCGTTCAGGGTTGTACTCTGTTTAATGTTCAGCGCCCTTTCACAGGGAACGAAGAGAAATATGAATCTTGGCGTATGTTATTTTCTGCATGAAGGCTTACCACAATCCCTGGTGTATTTCAGTTGCGGGAGTGGTAGGCGATAGCATTTTATCGTCTCTGCCATACAGTTCCGTATTTGATTACATTCAGTTTAGCACTTTATAATATACTGTCTTTGTAATTTCTCCCTCTTATGAACTCTCAAAGCATTTTATCTTTTTACCCTATTTTTGCACATATTATTATTTATCGAGTTTTTATTCGCTGAGGAAGTTTTGTTTTTTTTTTTTTTTTTTTTTTTTTTTTTTTTTTTTTTTTTTTTTTTTTTTTTTTATTTATTTGACAGAGAGATCACAAGCAGGCAGAGAGGCAGGCAGAGAGAGAGAGGAGGAAGCAGGCTCCCCTAGAGAGCAGAGAGCCCGATGCGGGGCTCGATCCCAGGACTCCAAGATCACGACCTGAGCCGAAGGCAGCGGCTTAACCCACTGAGCCACCCAGGCGCCCCCGCTGAGGAAGTTTTATCTTGTAATATATATCCTGCCTCTTCTACCAGCCTGTAAACTTCCTGAAGTCAGGAATTGTGCCTTATTCACTTCTGTACCTCCTGCATCTAGCCCAGAATGCCTTACACCTGACGGTAATATTTTGCTACGTGAGCGAATAAATAAATGATGAGCAACTATTTAATATAATATCTTCTAATTGTTGCAGATTGTATGTTTTCTCTCCCAGCAAGATTGGAAGTTTCAGGAGGGCAGTGCCTAGGATGTCACATACTAGTTTTTTTTTTTTTTAAAGATTTTATTTATTTATTTGACAGACGGAGATCACAAGTAGGCAGAGAAGCAGGCAGAGAGAGGAGGATGCAGGCTCCCTGCTGAGCAGAGAGCCCGTTATGGGGCTCCATCCCAGGACCCTGGGATCATGACCTGAGCCAAGGGCAGAGGCTTTAACCCACTGAGCCACCCAGGCGCCCCCACATACTAGTTTTTGCACCTAATAGTTTCTTTTTTCTATTTTTGTAATATTTTTTCAGTGATGCCAAATTCATTATTTATGCACCACACCCAGTGCTCCATGCAATAAGTGCCCTCCTTAATACCCACCACCAGGTTCACCCATCCCCCCACTCCTCTCCCCTCCAAAATCCTCAGTTTGTTTCTCAAGAGTCCACAGTCTGAGGGTGAGGCACCTAATACTTTCTAATAAACTCAGAGTATTGCCTGCTTAATTAAATTATTTAACCTGTTGTTTTGCAGAGCAAGTTTAGATGGAATTATCTGAACATAGCTTATAAGCACAACTACTAGTTAACCTTAAACTAAGAACAAGGATTTGTTGAAAAGCATTGCTTTTGTTTTTAGTCTACTGATTTATGGTAACAAGTGGTAGTAAATGTAAAGCCACTTCTAAAGGCATCATTTTAGCTAATGAATATTAAGGGTAAAAATCTCTGCCCTCATAGACCTTGCATTCCAGTAATGGTGTTGGGAAAAGAAATGAGTGAAAATGATGTTAAGTGCTGATAAATGCAATGTTGAAAAATAAAAGGAGAACAACCAAAGAAAGGTGTCACTTTAGCAAAGACTTAAAGGAGGTGAGGAATTGATATTATGGATATCTTAGAATAAGGATTCTAGGCAGAGGTTAGAGGAGGCATGAGATCTGAGGAGGGAATGTACTTGGTTGATTGGTTGGTTGGTTGGTTGTTAATTGTTGATTTATTTATTGCTTGCTTATTTATAATTGACTTCTAGTTGACATATAACATTGAATTAGTTTCAGATATACATCATAGTGAGTCAACAATTATATACAATAAGAAATGCTTACCACAATAAGGGTATGACAATATTATTGACTATATTCCCTATGTTGTACTTCTCATTCCTTTGACTTATTTATTTTATGACTGGAAGTTTCTACCTCAATCCCCTTCACCCATTTTATTTTATTCTACCCTCTTTTCTTTCTTTTTTTTTTTAAAGAGTTGTATTTATTTATTTGACAGAGATCACAAGTAGGCAGAGAGGCAGGCAGAGAGAGAGGGGGAAGCAGGCTCCCTGCTGAGCAGAGAGCCTGATGTGGGGCTGATCCCAGGACTCTGAGATTATGACCTGAGCCGAAGGCAGAGGCTTAGCCAACTGTCACCCGGGCACCCCTAGCCTCTCTTTTGGCACCAGTTCTCTGTATGAGTCTGTTTCTTTCTTTGTTGTTGTTGTTTGTTTTAGTTCATTTGCTTTATTTTTCAGATTCCACATATATGTGAAGTCATAGGTATTTGTTTTTCCTCTGTCTGGCTTATTTCACTTGGCATGATACCCTGTAGATCCATCCATGTTGGGAATGGTAAGATTTCATTCCTTTTTATGGCTGAGTAACATCCCATTGTGTATATATTCACACCTCCTTTATCCACTCATCTACTGATGGACACTTGGCGTATGTAAAGCACAAAGACCAAAGCAATGATCCATCAGGGGACCTGACCTGAAAGGGTAAAGTTAGTTCCTGACTTTGCAAAGTTGTGGTAAGGTATGAACTGCACGTAAAGTACTTAGCACAATGCCTTGCACATATCAAATAGTTGATAAATGCTATTTATCATCATTATGTAAATTATATGAGACTCTTAGGCCTTTAAATTATGTGTAAATTATATGAGACTCTTACTATGAGGCTCTTTGATCATTGCTAGAAGAAAAAAAGCACTCCCAATTGGTGATGTCTTTTCAGGGTGAAAACTAAGAAATTGTTCTATCACTTGTTTGGGTCAAGCCACCTGATTCTAATACATTATTTCCTTATATAACGAATTGCCATGTATTCTTATTTCTGGTTGACAGCTACTTATTCATGTTTCTAAATAAGCTTGTTTAAAATGTGGTCCACGGAGCTTCAGAGAATGAGCTGAGGGAGTCTGAATTTGTCCTATCCGAGTGCCTGGAGATACCAGCAGGTTTTTTGTGCAAAGTTGCAACACTGAGAAGAAGGCCCCGATGCTCAGAACCCCGTGTTCTATGCTTCCTTGGAGAGGGTTATGGTTGTTCTCATAGACATTGGGTCTTACAGACATCGTCAATGTGAGCCAAGTTCCCTTAATGGATGTGCTGGAAAGAGCTCAGTGTTACTGAGTCAAGAATGTAATTTGAGCTGTGCCGACAGGAAACAAATTGATCATTTTGGCCCACATTTCTGATTCTGAAGCAGCCCTTCCTCATCAAGGAAGACTTCCCAACATGATGCAGTTAAATCCCCAAATGTTCCTGGATGTGGAGTCCTAATTTAGAGTTGCTTTTAAGCCCTTAAGTATAGTTTCAAATAGTGTCTATGCCCTTTAAATGCTCAACGGAAAATGGGGTGAAATTCTAGTATGTGCCGTTACATACATGATCCTTGGTGATTTTTTTTTTCTTTCCAATGTGGGGGCCTCTAATTTTCTTGCATTTTGGTAAAGAAAGGGAGCACAAAATATTCCTGGGATCTCTTAGAATAGTCTGTCTGCCAAAGATTGCTGAGATGAATAGTTTAAAGTATAGACGTTGAAAACTTTGTTTCCTAAGCAACAGCAGAAAATAGAATAAGAATCAATTTCTGAAATCAAAATTAAGTACCATGGTTAAGTGTGTTTCTATACCAAAACCGAAATAAATAAAATAGAAAAGAAAAATAGAATTAATCAGGTTTTCTTAAATTCTTTATTGATTCTCTTGTGTTGCAGCTCAGACAGAAACATATGCCCAAAATACATTGTTAATACTTGCACTGTTACTAAATGTAAATGGTGTCAGAAATGGACAGGTGTGAAATTTCATTAGAAAAATTGCTGTAGGTGAGAGGAAAGAAAAGAACAGAAGTTAAGTAGAGATAGAATTAAAAAAAGGAAATGGACAGGGTTTTTTTCTATATTGCCCCAGTTTCTGCTTCTTTTCTTCATTATTTTATATTTCTTTCTTTTTTTATTAAGTCATTTTGTCTTTTTAAGTACCCATTTTTAGGAAAACCAAATATATTCAAGTTTCACATACTAAGCATCCTTTCTGTTTGTTTTAACAGCTTTATTGAGGTTTAATTGACATAGAATAAACTGCACATATTTAAAGTGTTTGATTTGATAGAATTTGACATATATCTACACATAGATCTATTACCACAATCAAGATAATGAACATATCTAGCATCGCTTAAAGTTTCCTTGTATATGTTTGTCCATCTTCCCTCCTCTTACCCCAATAATCACCAGTCAACAACTGATAAACTTTCTGTCACTACAAATTTGCTTACATTTTCTAGAATTTTATGTGAATGGAGTCAGATGGTATGTGGTCTGGCTTATTTCCCTGGGCCTGACTATTTTGAGATTCATCCATGCTTTTGCTCATATCAACAGTTCAGTCCTTTTTATTTCTGAGTAGTATTGCATTGTATGAATATAACAAAATTTATTTATCTGTTTATGGACATTTTCCTCCAGCTTTTGGCTATTCCAAATAAAACTGTTATGAAATCTGAATACAATCTTTGAGTGGACATATGCTTTCATTTCTATTGGGTAAATAACCTAGGGGTGGAAATGCTGGGGCCTTGTTTTAAGATAGATTTCACTTTTTAAGAAACTGTCAAACTTGTCCAAAATGATTGCACTATTTTACATTTCCAACATGATTACTCTGTTCCACATTTACATGTTTTATTTTTTACTGGCAAGACATTTTCCTGAGGTCAGCTGGTAGTCAGAACATGTCTATTTCCTCTAGGTAGACAACCATTCCCACCATGAGGTTAGCTCCCAGATTTCCACCTCCAGCCATCTTCCCCTGGAACTTCAGCTTTGTAATTCTTAACCACTAATTAGTTAATCATCTACTTTTTAGTACTCTTAAGAGACTTTACAGATGGGGCACTAGATTCAAGTACCCAAAAGTAGTGTTATCAGTCCTCCAGAATCCTCTTTCCCTTGGGGAGATCCTAGGTTTGAACTGCTTCTTGAGAGGATCTGGCTCAGTCATGAATAAAACCTTTCTTCAAGTCTTCTGAGATAGAATGCAACGTTCACAAAGATTTCACCAAGTACTTTGCCAAAGAAATCAAAGGATATGAACACAGAATAAGAAGAGGGTTTCTTTCTTGCCTTGTCATTTTTTGCCATCCTAAGGTGGTAAGGTGGTATTTCAATGTGGTTTTGATTTGAATTGATTTGGCTAATGATGCTGAACATTTTTCATGTGTCTGTTAGCCATTCCTGTGTCTTCTTTGGAGACGTGTCTGTTCATGTCTTCTGCCCATTTTTTTTACTTGATTATTTGTTTTTTGGGTGTTAAGTTTGAGAAGTTCTTTATAGATCTTGGATATCAGCCTTTTGTCTGTAGTGTCATTTGCAAATATCTTCTCCCATTCCGTGGGTTGCCTCTTTGTTTTGTTGACTGTTTCCTTTGCTGTGCAGAAACTTTTTACCTTGTTGAAATCCCAAAAGTTCATTTTCACTTTTGTTTCCCTTGCCTTTGGAGACATGTTGTGAAAGAAGTTGCTGTGGCCGATGCCAAAGAGGTTACTGCCTATGTTCTCCTCTAGGATTTTGATGAATTCCTGTCTCACATTAAGGTCTTTCATCCATTTTGTGTTTATCTTTGTGTATAGTGTAAGGGAATGGTCATGTTTCATTCTTCTGTATATAGTTGTACAGTTCTCCCAGCACCATTTATTGAAGAGACTGTCTTTTTTTCCACTGGATATTTTTTCTTGCTTTGTTGAAGATTATTTGACCAGAGAGTTGAGGATCCATATCTGGGCTGTCTATTCTGTTCCATTGGTCTATATGTCTGTTTCTGTGCCAGTACTATGCTATATTGGTGATCACAGCTTTGTAATACAGCTTGAAGTAAGGCATTGTGGTACCCCCAGCTTTGGTTTCCTTTTTCAGCAATCCCCTGGTGATTCAGGGTCTTTTCTGGTATATACAAATTTTAGGATTGTTTGTTCCAGCTCTGTGAAAAATGCCATTGTATTTTGTTTGGGATGGCATTGAAAGTATAGGTTGCTTTGGGCAGCATAGACATTTTAACAATGTTTATACTTCCAATCCATGAGCATGGAATGTTTTTCCATCTCTTTGTGTCTTCTTCAATTTCTTTCATAAGTGTTCTGTAGTTTCTAGAGTACAGATCCTTTACCTCTTTGGTTAGGTTTATTCCAAGGTATCTTATGGTTTTTGGTGCTATTATTAATGGAATCAATTCCCTAATTTATCTTTCTACAGTTACATTGTTAGTGTATAGGAAAGTACTGGTTTCTGTGCACTGATTTGTATCCTGCCACATTACTAAACTGCTGTATGAGCTCTAATAATTTGGGGGTGAAGTCTTTGGGGTTTTCCACATAAAGTATCCTGCCATCTGCAAAGAGTATGAAGAGAAAGAGTTTGACTTCTTCTTTGCCAATTTGAATACCATTTATTTCTTTTTTGGTGTCTGATTGCTGTTGCTAGGACTTCTAGTACTATGTTGAATAATAGTGGTGAAAGTGGGCATCCTTGTCATGTTCCTGATCTTAAAGGAAAGGCTCTCAGCTTTCCCCCATTGAGAATGATATTCACTATGGGCTTTTCATAGATGGTTTTCATGAAATTGAACAACCAACATGCTTAATATATATTCAGTATTGTCAAAAAGTTTGGTCTCCATTTGTCAAGACAGTCTTATTTAAATTTAGTGTGTTCTACCTACTAGAACTTCGACTAAAGTAAATTATTTTTATGCAAACTAATGTTCTCTCATGTTTTCCTATTAAAAGATGAGCTTCAAGCAGAAGGTCATGATAATTCTTACAATTTATATTGTCACTAATTTAAGAAAGTTCTAGGGAAAATAAAAAAGATCAGAAATGATAACATTGAAACATACTTGAGTATGGCACCCAAAATCTATGACTTTAAACAGTTTACGCTAAATATACATCACTAGTAACAAAATTATGCTATCAAGTAAAGGATTTTTCTAACTTCTTTGTATAAAACAAAGAGGGGTTTCTGATTCCCAGAATAGCTGGCAAGCTCACTGGGGCTACAGCCTCTGTCCCAAGGGAAAAGGACTGGTGCCATATAATAGGTGGGGAGAGGGGATCTGGAGTCATACATCAGCTGGATTCAGGTGCCATAGTTAGTTTAGTGACCTCCAGCAAATTATTTAATTTCTCTGAGTCTTCTATGTATAGGTTGGAGCCATCTCATAGAATTCTTCAATGGTTAAATAAAATAAGCACTTACATGTTTGACTCATTTTTTTTCAAGATTTTAATTATTTATTTGACAGAGAGAGAGAGAGAGAGCACAAGCAGCAGGAGAGGCAGAGGGAGAGGGAGAAGCAGGCTCCCCGCAGAGCAGGGAGCCCAATGCGGGTCTCGATCCTATGACTCTAGGATCACGACCCGAGCCGAAGTCAATGGCTCAACCAACTGAGCCACCCAGGCACCCCTTGACTCATTTTTTTTAAAATGATAAATGTTTGATTTGATAAGCATTTTAACCATATAAAATATAATATCCCCAAACCAAGCCTTAAATATCTGTATATATTGACTTTAATGATTGACTCCAGCATGATGGTAATGATTGATACCAGCAATCTTCTAGCCCCTACCTTGTCTTATAATTCACTGACCCTATCACCTTTTTTCTGTTTCTCACCTCTCTCCTAGCCTTACTGCCTTTTCTACCCAGCTTAAATCCCGTGGACACTCATCGTGATCATTTTCATCCCATACACTTTCAACTGGCTTGTCCTTTCATTCTATTTACTGCTTTCATAGAATTCACAGTTCGGTAAGGAAACTATATATTAAAGAGATAACTATAAATGTTGAAATGTTCAAGGACTTCATCTTTGAGCTTTTTCGCTATCTCAGCCAGTGACTGTGGTTTTAAATACCATTTATATGCCAATATCTTCTCCTAAATGCTAGAATTGTATATTCAGCAAGTCTGACTTGATGTTTCCATGTAGATGTCTAAAAGATAGCTCAAACTTAACACATTCAGAGCCTAGTTTCTTTTTTTTTCCTGAAAAACCTGTTCTATCCACAACCTTCATTTCATCCAGTAGTAAGTTCAGCCTTGTCGTTGCTCGTGTTGGCAGGTTTGGAGTCATCCTTGCCTCTGCTCTTTGCCTCATGCCCCATATTCACTCTCTTCAAAATATGTCCACAACCTGAACACCGGTTTTGTTTCCATGTGCATTACTTTCGTCCAAGTTACCATTATTTTTAAACTTGATAATTGCACTAGTTTAATTGTAATCTCTGCTTCCAGCTTTGACTCCTGACAGTCAAATTTTTTGTGACAGCAGCAGGAGCGATCTTATTACCATGGTAGTCATATCGTATTGCTCCTCTGAGGTTGCTTCCCACCTACTCATAGCAAAAGCCAAAATGCCCATGATAACTTCCGAAACACAGAAGATCTACTTCTCCACTCTCCCTGCACTCCCCTTTCTATCCCTCTGACTTGATTTTGTACCATCTTTCTCCTCACTGTGCTTCAGCCACACTGACTTCCTTACTGTCATCAAACATTAAGTCCCTTCTTAAGACCTTCCATAGGAATATTCTTTCACTGGGTAACTTTCTGACTTACTTTCATGTCATTAGGATCTTCGCCAAATGTTACTCTTTCAATGAAATTTACTTTAGTCAACCTACCACCAAATTTAACCGCTTTGACAAGTTTTTATTCCATTTACCTATTTAATTTTTTTCTTCAGCATGTATCAAAATTTAATAGACTATATATGATGCTATTTATATTTCTTATTGTCTCTTCCCTACACTAAAATCTGAGCTCCACAAGATAGGTTTGTCTGTTTAGTTCACTATTACATCCTCATTGCTTAGAAACATGGCTGACACATAGTAACACTCAAGTAAGTATTAAATAAAGCAATTAAAGGAGGAGATATTTTTTTCATAACTTTCCTTACTAGACATACCTACTCCTGTCTTTTCTGGGGCCATCACAACATGAACTGTCTAAAAGTTAACATAGCATTACACATTTCATTTTTATACGGATATGGAAATCTCCAAGGGTTTAACCCCCTCGAACACAATGAAGTAGAAAACATCAAAATTATTTGCAATAGCACTTCTTATTTTTAAAAAAATCCTCTCTTTTAGAAGAGTAACAAAGAAAATTTGGAGCTCTCAAGTGGAAACTAATGACCAAGAGGAAGAATTGGTAGATGTAACAAATGATAGAATTAAAAGTCTAAGAAATCTAACAGTGAAAATTTCAGACAAAGACTGTAAAATAAGAATACTTAAAATTGGGGCACTTGGGTGGCTCAGTTGGTAAAATGACTGCCTCCAGCTCAGGTTCTGATCCTGGAGTCCCAGGATGGAGTCCTGCATCAGGCTCATTACTCAGTGGGGAGTCTGCTTCTCTCTCAGACCCTACCCCTCTCATGCTCTCTCTCTCTCATTCTCTCTCTCAAATAAATAATTAAAATCTTAAAAAAAGAGAAAACTTAAAATTAATAAGGAGGCAAGGAGAAAAGAGAAAGTAAAACGAAGGAAGAGGACACTGTAAAGCACATTCTTCCTTTGTCTTAGAGATAACTCCAAGCCCCCAGGCTCAAATCTTCAGCTGCTTTTGACTCTATGTTCTTAACCTAGGAAGCATCTGTTACATTGTACAGATTCTGTCTCCTCAATTAATCCTTCTTTCATTCATGCATTTAGTAAATCCTTAGGAGAATTTATTATGCACCAGGCACTTTGAGTCAGCAATGAAGAAAAGTTAGGCACTGTCCCTGCTTTTATGGAATGTCCTGCACGGAAAGCAAGGGAAATACGTATACTGAATAGACTTGTCATTTATTACAATGTCATTGTAATAAATATTTTGAAAAGTAATATGTTGTGCTAAGGAAGTGAATTGGGGCCCAAATCTAAGCTAGGATATCAAGAGAAAATGTTTCTTTTATTTCTTCTTGCCTTTTGTCCTACCACTATCTGCCTAATTAAGGCCCTGAATAAATTTACTGCCTTTATTATTCTCCCTGATCTCCAACTCTGAATAAGTTTGTCATGATTAAACATTTATTGGCATTTGTCTAATTACTGTATGGCTATTGCCTATTCCTTCCTTACTTTCCACTATTTCTCAAACATGTCTCGTGCTTTCCAGCCTTTTTACTCTTACTTATGCTGTTTCTCCTGGCAAATAAATGTCTTTTTTTTCTTTTGATCTGTTTTCTAAGGCCCAATTCAAATTTCCTTTCTTATGGAAAGCCTGTCTTCCCTACTCCAACTCATAGGTTAGTGCATGTTACCTGAATGCCCAGCACTTGATCCTTCTCCATTTCATTGATTTTCATTTCCAGGTAAGTTTTGAAAATCAAGAAGTGAGGAGCAAAGCAGGATTCAAAGCCTAATTCCCTTAGGAAAATGGCCTTGAATAAGTTAATTCCTGAGAAATACAGTTTCTGAATTTGTAAAAGGAAGGGAATGCTATTTGACTCAGAGGTATCTGAAGGTGATTCAAGGAGATGAGACTATTTCCTAAGGTGTGGTACGCTTCAGATGGTACCTGGCAAATATTTTTAAAAAAATTACACTTTAGTATATGCATATGGTAAAAAAAACATATGAGATTAGATAAATACTGAGATAAGGAATGTTAAGTACCTTAGTGGGCAAAAGAGATTATGTATTTTAAAGACAAATTTTTTTTTATTAAAAGATTTTATTTATTTGACAAAGAAAGAGATCACAAGTAGGCAGAGAGTCAGGAAGAGAGAGAGGGAGAAGCAGGCTCCCTACTGTGCAGAGAGCCCAATGCGGGGCTCGATCCCAGGACCCTGAGATCATGACCTGAGCCGAAGACAGAGGCTTAACCCACTGAGTCACCCAGGTGCCCCTGAAGACAAAATATTTTAATTTCATATAAACACTTAAGGTAAAGTAGCTTACGTGGAATGGTACCAAGCAAGTCAGTCTCCTTCCCTTTTCTCCCTATTCAGCTATAAAGAATACAACACGGTGATACTATTACTTTTTTTTTTTTTTTTTTTTAGCCTATATATACTCTTTAAGCTGGAGAGAGGCTGCAATTAATATCAGGATTATTTTCAGGAACGCTATCTGCAGTTGACATTTGCACTGAGGATTTCAGCAGCTGCTGTTTCTGTTTTATGTAGGTGGCCGGATGGAAAAGGAATAGTTTGTATGTTTTCATTAATAGGTCTCATTTTTAAGATAATGAAAGAGGGAGGGAGTTTATTTATTTATTTATTTATGGATGTGGTGCTATTTATTAAATTTTGTAAAAGATCACACATGTCTATCTAAAGAGGGGGAAGAATTACAAAGTGAAAAAAATTGATAGCTTATAGGCCATGAGTCAAGAATTCTCATTGATTCACCTTTTGAAATGTGTTTCAAAGCACTTTGAGCCCTTCTTACAGTGACTTTGATTTATCTCTTATAGTATGAAGATGAATGTGTGGTAAAAATACAAATCGAAGGTAATAATAAATGCTTAATGTATGTCTCAACAGTGCCTTCCAGTTTTCTCTTGGGGGTATGAAGCAGCTTAATTCAAGTAATAACCTCACTCATTTGTTCATTCAGCAAATAACTATTAAATTATCTAACACATTTATTGAGTGCCTACTATATGCAAAGGACTATGAAGATCCTTGAGGTTACAAAAAGAAATAAGGCATGGGGATTTTTTAAATTACTTTTAGTCATTTAGGGGAAACCGTTCAAATTTAACGTAGTCACAAATAAATGTAATAAGAGCTAAACTTGGGATATGTACAAATTGCATTGGGAATATCAGTTTTAGCACAAGAGTACAAACTGTCTCTATCTAGAGGGATTAGGGAAAGTTTCATGGAGAATTACTGAGCCAAATCCCAGAACACGTGTAAGGATCTGTCACATGTAGAATGTAGAATGACGGTGGCAAGAAGTGAGGTGGAGAGAAAGGATTGCAGGGGGAAGAAACCGCATATACAAGGATACAAGGATGCAAGTACGTGGATTGCATCAGTGAAACAGAAAATACTTTTGGGACAAGCCAAAAGATGATATGGCAAGACTACAACTTCATCAAAAATGGCCATTGGACTTGAAAGACTACTAACTTACAGATCAATTTTGGGTCATAATGTCAGGGAATGATAGTTTATTTGATCTTGAGGGGAATTTAGAGATTGATTATACAGTACAATACCCAGAGGTAAGATGACTGGTAAAAATAAAATTAAAACTAAAAGTACTGACTCCCAAATTAGCACTTTCCTTCTGTGGATGGAAATAATTCTCTTGTTGAGATAGGTACAATATAGGACTGTGTAATAAATTATAATTGATAGGAAAGTTCCCATTCCAAAGGGCTCAGGTTAGATGAGTGGTGTTTAAATGCCTGTATTTGTGGCATGCTCTGGCAAGGCATGCAAATTTGGAGATTGAACTGAATTATCTGCTACAAAATTATTTAACTACTCATGTTTTAACATAGTGTAGCTGTTTCAGGAAAACTCTCTGGTCATGTGTTGCATTGTTTTTTGTTCTCACAGGTCATAGTTCTTGTGTGTTCCATGAGATAGTCATTTTTTTCTTAGCTGGTGGCTTGATGTTCTTCTACTTTGCTTCTCACCTGTATTCACTCAGCAATGCATTCCTTTCGATAATAATGGCTGTATCAATCCATATCCTCAGTTGTAGCAAAATTTAATTGTAAGCATGTTGGCAAATTTTAACGTGTGAATTCAAAAGTACTGTATAGGGTGCCTGGGTGGCTCAGTGGGTTAAGCGTCTGCCTTTGGCTCAGGTCATGATCCCAGGGTCCTGGGATTGAGTCCCGCATTCTCCCTCTGCCTCTCTCTCTCTATCATGAATAAATAAATAAAATACTTAAAAAAATTTTTTAAATGACTGTATAATTTCAGGATTCATTTGAGTTTTTCTTATTGTGAGAGATCCGTAAAATAAAGAGAGACTCTCAAAAGACTCAAAACAAACAAACAAACAAAAACACCTCTTTAGAAAGCTTAAGAAAATATTTATTTGGCCCAGAAAGGAAACATTTATGAAACTGAAAGTTTTTAAACTTATGAAAGATTTTACAAGGGTTTGGAAACTGATTTGTTTTCCTGATTAATAAATGTTTTTTAAAAAGCAGTGAAGATGGTTAAATAAAAAACATAAAGAGAGTTTTAAAAAGCACTCTCTGCTTCTTCATTATAGTAAGCACAGGCCTTCTTTCTCATGTGTATTTTTTATTTCTTGAAAATTAGAGGATGAATAAAAATAAAAAACATGTTTATTTTACCCATTGTGTGCGTCAGGTGCTGTTCTAAATTGTTTGCATGTCTTATTTCATTTGACCCTTATTATCATCACAGAGGTATAGTTTCCATTATTACCCCATTTTATGCACTCAACATTTCTAGTCCAAGGTCACAAGTGCGGTAGTGGTGGTGATTTATATCGCTGTTAATTCTAGGTAATTAATTATTATATGTTAGGGACTTGTGAATAGCATTTTAATTAAATGGCTTCCTGGAATCTCTTGCATGAAACATTTCACAATACATTGTATACATACAATTGTCAGACATGCTTATTAAATACTAAAAGCTTATGGGCAGCCCAGTTAAGTTCTTTAGTTTGTTTGGGGGTTAATCGAGAGGCATGACAGTTTGACTTGTTTGAGTTTGTATAAAATGATGGCCAGAACACTGATTTCTTGGGCTGACTGTGGCATCCAAACGGTACATGGGACTCAGTATGAGCCTTTGGAGCGAGAGTGTGGGGGTTTTGATGCCCATGCAGGGCAAGACAGTTGACCTTGCAATTACCAAAGGAAGAGAAATGAAACTAAGACCCCTGCATGAAACTGAAAACTGAAGATAAAATCATTTAATGATAGAGCTTCTAAAAAACTTTATTCATCAGCTCAGGAAAGCAATAAGGAAGTGTGTTTTTATTATGTGTAAAAAAGGAAAAAAGTAACCTTAACCCTTTTGTGTAGAGAGAATAACACTAAGCCAAATATTTAACATGAAAGTGGTTCTGGGCTAGTGAAACCTCTGGGCAACCAGCAGAAGGATATGTGAATTATTCTGTAACAAGAGTCATATAACAATAGTCCCTAGGACTCCCACAGGAGGTACAGTCTTATTAAAGAAGATTTTAGAATAAAAATGTACAGTTACATACAGAAACTATCCACCATGGGTGGGATCAGCAGGTTAGACTTTCAAGAAAATTAGGTAACAAGAGTAACCAATAAAGACCTCAAATTAAATGTTTTAATCTAAAAACATAGTAAAGGAAGGAATAAAAAACATAAACAGAATACCCTTATGAAAGACTGTGTGGATTAAAAAAAGCAAAATATAGAATCTCTAGAAATTAAATATATATATAATTCATTAAACATAAGCACTCTGTAGATAGGTAAAACAATAGATTAAAACCTAAGAATAAAACAGTAATTAGAGCTAAGAATAATCGCTTCTCGGCCTTTTGGCTAAGATCAAGTGTAGAGCTAAGAATAAGACCCTGAAAATAGCACAAAGTAAAGAAGAGTAAGAGATATAAGAAGCAATAGGATGGGTCAAACGAAATGGTCCAGAAAAAAATATTCCAGGATTTTTGAAGGAGAGAATGGAGCGATTTAGGGAGGATACTTGAAAAGACTGAGAATTTTTAAAAAATAATCAGATTAAAGAACCATAATGAGTTCCAAGCAGAACTTCAGAAAAAACAAAAACAAAAACATTGTATTGAACCTGTAGTTTGACAAAGACAAAGAAAACAAAACCTTCAAACAAACCAAAAAGAGATATTATTCTTACAATGGAACGATTTGATTGGCAGCAGACAGCTTCTGTAAAAATAGATGCCAGAAGACAGTAGGAAATAATATGTTCAAAATGCTGAGGGAAAAATCACTGTCGATCTAGACATTTCCATTTGCCAATGCTATCATTCAAATTCTAAGCTGAATGTAGGCTGTTCAGGAAAAATATAAAAAGGTTACGTGTGTTCAACCATCACAAATTTTTGCTGGAATACACTATAACAATATACACATCAGTAAGAAGTTTAGGAGTGTTCAGATGCTAAAAATAATGAGGAGAAAACAAACTGATAGACCGTGAGAGTTATTTTGAGTAGCCTTTAATTATAAAAAAATAAATAATGATGCTGATAATAACTGATTTGATCAGGAATGGCACTACCACAAGAGAGAACCAAAATATTATAAAATAACAACAAGGAATATTGGATGTAATATTAAAATGATCAATTGTACAACTTTATAAAAATGAATAGCCCCTCATATCACTATTTACTATAAAGCATATTAATCAAGATAATGTGATATTAGTCTAGATAAATAAAAACAGAGCAATCCAAAAAGAGCCCAGAAACAATTATATGCACATTCATATGATCTGAACCTATTATTTAGGAACATTATGAGTCAGTAAGGAAAAGGAATAACATTCTTATATACCAGTAAAATAAATACATACATACATACATATGTATGTCTACAAACAAGTGGCCGTATTTTTGGGGAAAGTAGGTTCCTATCTCACACTATAAATTAAAAAAAAAAAAAAGAAGGGACGCCTGGGTGGCTCAGTGAGTTAAAGCCTCTGCCTTCGGCTCAGGTCATGATCTCAGGTTCCTGGGATCGAGCCCCGCATCGGGCTCTCTGCTCTGCGAGGAGCCTGCTTCCCTCTCTCTCTGCCTGCCTCTCTGCCTACTTGTGATCTCTCTCTGTCAAATAAATAAATAAAATCTTTAAA